>NW_028158284.1:205810-340810 GCF_964263955.1 Coregonus lavaretus
AGACATACAGCATGTCATCTACAGAGGACAGAGACAGACAGCATGTCATCTAAAGAGGACAGAGGGGTTTCTCTCTCTCCGTTGCCCTCTCCTCCCATCCCCTCCCCTCCCCTCTCCTCCTCTCTCCTCCCATCTCCTCTCCCCACCCGTCCCCCTCCCATCCCATCCCCTCTCCTCTCCTCCCCGTGATGTTAGAGGAGAATGAGCCCGGACCGGTTTGAACCGGTTGGGTCTGGCTTCCGGCCCCCTCCCCTCTATCCCCTCTCTCTCTCCCCCCTCTCTCTCTCCCCCTCCCTCTCTCTCCAACTTTCCCCTCTCTCTCTCCCCCCTCTCTCTCCCCCTCCCTCTCTCTCTCTCTCCCTCTCTCGCTCCCCTCTCTCTCCCTCTCTCTCTCTCCCCCTTCCCTCTCTCCCCCTCTCTCTCTCTCCTCCCTCTCTCTCTCTCTCTCTCTCCCCTTTCCCTCCCCTCTATCCCCTCTCTCTCTCTCCCCCTCTCTCCCTCCCCTCTATCCCCTCTCTCTCTCTCCCCCCTCCCTCTCTCCCTCTCTCTCCCCCTCCCTCTCTCTCTCTCCCTCTCTCGCTCCCTCTCTCCTCGCTCTCTCTCTCTCCCCCTTCCCTCTCTCCCCCTCTCTCTCTCTCCTCCCTCTCTCCCCTTTCCCTCCCTCTATCCCCTCTCTCTCTCTCCCCTCTCTCCCTCCCCTCTATCCCCCCTCCCTCTCTCCCCCCTCCCTCTCCCCCTCCCTCTCTCTCCCCTCGCTCTTTCTCCCCTCTCTCTCTCTCCCCCTCCCTCTCTCTCTCCCCTCTCTCCCCTCTCTCCCCTCTCTCTCTCCCCCCTCTCTCTACGTCAATGTCGACGTGGTGCACCCCAAACTGAACAGCTACACCAGTAAGGGACAGAGGGGTGTTTGTGCATCAGGATAGAGTTACCAGTGGTTGCTACTAGCGATATCAGGAGACATGTTGTTCTCCTCATGACACTAACTATCCACCTCACGTCACCAACATGTGACTGGTTCCACGTTACATCTTAGGTAGGAATAGATGTGATAGGGATGCAGAATTCCCAGGTTTTCCAGAAATCCTAGCTGGATGATTCCCAGAATCGGGGGAATATGCATGAAATGTGGAATCCTCTGACCAGGATTTCTGGGTAACCTGGACATTTTGGGAAAGTTACAGAATTTGGTATTAATAGATTTGCTTTGTGCCGCTACAGTGTTTTAGATAGCGCTCTAGTGCAGTCCTTAGTCACACTAACACAATGCATGGTCCAATCAGCTGCCACCTACCAGGCTGAACCATTACTCAGCTGACAGTGGCTCAATCTAGACACTTCCACAATATGAACTCCAATAGAGACCCTCTGAGAGGCCCTGTATGAACTCCAATAGAGACCCTCTGAGAGGCCCTGTATGAACTCCAATAGAGACCCTCTGAGAGGCCCTGTATGAACTCCAATAGAGACCCTCTGAGAGGCCCTGTATGAACTCCAATAGAGACCCTCTGAGAGGCCCTGTATGAACTCCAATAGAGACCCTCTGAGAGGCCCTGTATGAACTCCAATAGAGACCCTCTGAGAGGCCCTGTATGAACTCCAATAGAGACCCTCTGAGAGGCCCTGTATGAACTCCAATAGAGACCCTCTGAGAGGCCCTGTCAGGCATGCAGGCTGTTTCCACGTGGTTGGGCATCAGTTCAGGCTGTTTCCACGTGGTTGGGCATCAGTTCAGGCTGTTTCCATGTGGTTGGGCATCAGTTCTGGCTGCGTGTTTGGACTCCACGTGGTTGGGCATCAGTTCAGGCTGTTTCCATGTGGTTGGGCATCAGTTCTGGCTGCGTGTTTGGACTCCACGTGGTTGGGCATCAGTTCAGGCTGCGTGTTTGGACTCCACGTGGTTGGGCATCAGTTCTGGCTGTTTCCACGTGGTTGGGCATCAGTTCTGGCTGTTTCCACGTGGTTGGGCATCAGTTCAGGCTGTTTCCACGTGGTTGGGCATCAGTTCAGGCTGTTTCCATGTGGTTGGGCATCAGTTCAGGCTGTTTCCATGTGGTTGGGCATCAGTTCAGGCTGTTTCCATGTGGTTGGGCATCAGTTCAGGCTGCGTGTTTGGACTGCACAGTCTGGACTGTTGAATGGGTAGATCTGACAGTGGTTTCCCAAGGCTTCGCGGTAGATTTTGAGGTTCTTTCAAGGAGCAAACTTAACTAAATTCATCCATTTGAGGTCATGTCCAAAAAGCTAGACTTCATCCCAGAGATGAACCATATGGTGGTTCTACTGCAGACTGGTGATTCTAGGGTTGCTTTGGACCGTACAGTACTTATTGTGTTCTGACCAGGGCCGAGACGATACCAGGATCGCAATACTCGTTAGTATCGTGGCAAGGAAACAAAACACAAAGTGAATTTTACTTCTTTAGGAAAAAAGCCTTAATGTTGGAAACAAACATCATTATGTTGTCATCCAGAGTCACATGTATTTTTTTTACAAAGCTAAAGCACACAATATTTTACATACAACAGTTTTTTAAAAGACCAAAGGGTTTGATCTGCTTAATGTTTTCATTTTTGGTATGGAAAAAATATTGCGATACTGCTATGGTCCCTGTTCTGACCCTGTAATCATCCTCCTGTGGTTGTGATTTTAGTGTTGTTCTGACTGGTCGGTCCTCCTGTGGTTGTGATTTTAGTGTTGTTCTGACTGGTCGGTCCTCCTGTGGTTGTGATTTAGTGTTGTTCTGACTGGTCGGTCCTCCTGTGGTTGTGATTTTAGTGTTGTTCTGACTGGTCGGTCCTCCTGTGGTTGTGATTTAGTGTTGTTCTGACTGGTCGGTGCTCCTGTAGTTGTGATTCTAATGATTCTGACTGTGTGGTCTGATGATTCTGACTGTGTGGTCTGATGATGATTCTGACTGTGTGGTCTGATGATTCTGACTGTGTGGTCTGATGATTCTGATTGTGTGGTCTAATGATGATTCTGACTGTGTGGTCTGATGATGATTCTGACTGTGTGGTCTGATGATTCTGATTGTGTGGTCTAATGATGATTCTGACTGTGTGGTCTGATGATTCTGACTGTGTGGTCTGATGATGATTCTGATTGTGTGGTCTGATGATGATTCTGACTGTGTGGTCTGATGATCCTGACTGTGTGGTCTGATGATGATTCTGACTGTGTGGTCTGATGATGATTCTGACTGTGTGGTCTGATGATCCTGACTGTGTGGTCTGATGATTCTGATTGTGTGGTCTAATGATGATTCTGACTGTGTGGTCTGATGATGATTCTGACTGTGTGGTCTGATGATGATTCTGACTGTGTGGTCTGATGATGATTCTGACTGTGTGGTCTGATGATCCTGACTGTGTGGTCTGATGATTCTGATTGTGTGGTCTAATGATGATTCTGACTGTGTGGTCTGATGATGATTCTGACTGTGTGGTCGGATGATTCTGACTGTGTGGTCTGATGATGATCCTGACTGTGTGGTCTGATGATCCTGACTGTGTGGTCTGATGATTCTGACTGTGTGGTCTGATGATTCTGACTGTGTGGTCTGATGATCCTGACTGTGTGGTCTGATGATTCTGACTGTGTGGTCTGATGATTCTGTGGCCCTTCAGAGATCCCTGACCCCAGCAGCTGGTCGTTGACCCCTGGAGCGTCCTACGTGTAATCCTGTACGGCGTGGAGTACAACTTCACCCCTGACACCCACGGAGCCGTCCTGGTCTCTGACGCAATCTCTAACTTCCTGTCCCGACCCGTCGACGTGTCCAAGGTAAGATCACAGGTACCACATGATGGGTAACCTGCTAATAGAACTCCCAGATGGGTGCTGGATCCTGCGTAGTAAAGTTAATAGTCCATGGAAGAATGGACAGTAGCACTCCAAAGGATCATCTTCAAACATGTATTTATTAGCCTGGATTCCAGGAAAAGCTGTGAAATATGTTCTAACATATGAATTATACAGCTACAGTGAGGGAAAAAAGTATTTGATCCCCTGCTGATTTTGTACGTTTGCCCACTGACAAAGACATGATCAGTCTATAATTTTAATGGTAGGTTTATTTGAACAGTGAGAGACAGAATAACGACAAAAAAATCCGGAAAAACGCATGTCAAAAATGTTATAAATTGATTTGAATTTTAATGAGGGAAATAAGTATTTGGCCCCTCTGCAAAACATGACTTGGTACTTGGTGGCAAAACCCTTGTTGGCAATCACAGATGTCAGACGTTTCTTGTAGTTGGCCACCAGGTTTGCACACATCTCAGGAGGGATTTTGTTCCACTCCTCTTTGCAGATCTTCTCCAAGTCATTAAGGTTTCGAGGCTGACGTTTGGCAACTCTAACCTTCAGCTCCCTCCACAGATTTTCTATGGGATTAAGGTCTGGAGACTGGCTAGGCCACTCCAGGAACTTAATGTGCTTCTTCTTGAGCCACTCCTTTGTTGCCTTGGCCGTGTGTTTTTGGTCATTGTCGTGCTGGAATACCCATCCACGACCCATTTTCAATGCCATGGCTGAGGGAAGGAGGTTCTCACCCAAGATTTGACGGTACATGGCCCAGTCCATCGTCCCTTTGATGCGGTGAAGTTGTCCTGTCCCCTTAGCAGAAAAACACCCCCAAAGCATAATGTTTCCACCTCCATGTTTGACGGTGGGGATGGTGTTCTTGGGGTCATAGGCAGCATTCCTCCTCCTCCAAACACGGCGAGTTGAGTTGATGCCAAAGAGCTCGATTTTGGTCTCATCTGACCACAACACTTTCACCCTGTTCTCCTCTGAATCATTCAGATGTTCATTGGCAAACTTCAGACGGGCCTGTATATGTGCTTTCTTGAGCAGGGGGACCTTGCGGGCGCTGCAGGATTTCAGTCTTTCACGGCGTAGTGTGTTACCAATTGTTTTCTTGGTGACTATGGTCCCAGCTGCCTTGAGATCATTGACAAGATCCTCCCTTGTAGTTCTGGGCTGATTCCTCACCGTTCTCATGATCATTGCAACTCCACGAGGTGAGATCTTGCATGGAGCCCCAGGCCAAGGGAGATTGACAGTTATTTTGTGTTTCTTCCATTTGCGAATAATGGCACCAACTGTTGTCACCTTCTCACCAAGCTGCTTGGTGATGGCCTTGTAGCCCATTCCAGCCTTGTGTAGGTCTACAATCTTGTCCCTGACATCCTTGGAGAGCTCTTTGGTCTTGGCCATGGTGGAGAGTTTGGAATCTGATTGATTGATTGCTTCTGTGGACAGGTGTCTTTTATACAGGTAACAAGCTGAGATTAGGAGCACTCCCTTTAAGAGTGTGCTCCTAATCTCAGCTCGTTACCTGTATAAAAGACACCTGGGAGCCAGAAATCTTTCTGATTGAGAGGGGGTCAAATACTTATTTCCCACATTTTTGACATGCGTTTTTCTGGATTTTTGTTGTTGTTATTCTGTCTCTCACTGTTCAAATAAACCTACCATTAAAATTATAGACTGATCATTTCTTTGTCAGTGGGCAAACGTACAAAATCAGCAGGGGATCAAATACTTTTTTCCCTCACTGTATGTGCATCAATCCTATATGAATGGGAAACCATGTCATTTTCTGACGTTATTCGGTGTGTTACCATGGTGATTGTTCTTTAATTCTGTTGTTATAGTTTGGGCTGATCTGGTGTTACCGTGGTGATCGTGAGAGAGGACCTGATTGGCCACGCCCTGAAGGAGTGTCCCGTTGTCCTCGACTACCAGGTGCAGACTGGGAACAACTCTCTGTACAATACACCACCCTGCTTCAGGTAACACACACACACAGGCCCGGATTAAGGGATCATGGGCCCCGGGGCTACCACTTCCTCTAGGGCCCCCCCTCACCCGGTCCATCAACTGTCCGTGGGCCCCCCTTCCCGTCTGACCAACCAAGTCCCTGGCTACATGTTCTTGATGGGGAGAGAGCCTACCTGTTAGTTGGTTCATCAACTTTAGTTAAGTTCCCAAAAATAAGATGATTCCCATGGTATTGATACAGAACACCATTCAGGTAAACCCCTCTCTCCCCCCTCTCTCCCCCCTCTCTCCCCTCTCTCTCCTCTCTCCCCTCTCTCTCCCCTCTCTCCCCCCTCTCTCCCCCCTCTCTCCCCCATCTCTCCACTCTCTCCCCTCTCTCTCCCTCTCTCTCCCCTCTCTCTCGCTCTCTCCACCCTCTCCCCCCTCTCCTCCCCCCTCTCTCCCCTCTCTCCCCTCTCTCTCCCCTCTCTCCCCTCTCTCTCCCCTCTCTCTCCCCTCTCTCCCCCCTCTCTCCTCTCTCTCCTCTCTCCCCTAGTATCTACATCATGAGTCTGGTTCTGGAGTGGATAAAGAACAATGGCGGTGTTGATGCCATGGAAACACTCAGTATGATCTATGATATCATTAACTCCTCCAACCACTTCTATGATTGTCCAGTGGACATGGTGTGTCGAAGTGGGGAAGAAACAGGGAGGCTACACTCTGGAGAAGGAGTTCCTGGACGGAGCCTCCAAACTGGGCATGATCTCACTGAAGGGACACAGGGAGGCTACACTTGTTTGTTGTCTTGGTCCTGTAGCGTGAAGCGCTCCACACGTTACTTTTGGAAGTGCAACGAATTGCATCACGCTCATCTACAGCTATTCTGGTCTCTGTTTAACATCTACAGGAGGGAGTGTGACTGTCTACCAACTATTCTGGTCTCTGTTTAACATCTACAGGAGGGAGTGTGACTGTCTACCAACTATTCTGGTCTCTGTTTAACATCTACAGGAGGGAGTGTGACTGTCTACCAACTATTCTGGTCTCTGTTTAACATCTACAGGAGGGAGTGTGACTGTCTCTACCTCTGGAGTGTGCATCTGATCATGGTGTTTGTGTCTCCCTGTCACGATCGTCGAAAGGATTGGACCAATGCGCAGCGTGGAATGCGAACATACTTTATTATTATATTCACCACAAGAACAAAACAACAAAACGATATGTGAAGTCCTTGGTAACAAAACACAAACCATACACGGAACAAGATCCCACAATACACTGTGCCAAACAGGCTGCCTAAGTATGGTTCCCAATCAGAGACAGCAAGCAACAGCTGATTCTCGTTGCCTCTGATTGAGAACCACCCCGGCCAACATAGATACACATGAACTAGATCCTAACATAGAAACACAAACACATAGAATCTACACACCCTGGCTTAACATATAAGAGTCCCAGAGCCAGGGCGTGACAGTACCCCCCCCCCCCCAAAGGCGCGGACTGCGACCGCGCCAAACATAAACCGAACAGGGGAGGGCCGGGTGGGCATTCCTCCTCGGAGGAGGATCCGGCTCCGGGCGTGACCACCACCCTCTAATAACCCCCCCGTAGCGCCCCTGGTCTGGTCTGGTCCCGCTGGCCGGAGCTGGATTGGACATCGGTGGAGCGGATTGCTCAGGCTCCGGTGTGGAGCAGCTGACCGGTACCTGACCAGGCACCGGTGAACCGGGCACGGGCTGTGCCGGACTGACGACACGCACCCCAGACTTGGTGCGGGAAGCAGGAATGGGCCGGACCGGGCTGACGACGCGCACCCCTGGCTTGGTGTGGGGAGTAGGAACGGGCCGGACCGGGCTGACGATGCGCACCACAGGCTTGGTGCGGGGAGCAGGAATGGGCCGGACCGGGCTGACGACGCGCACCCCTGGCTTGGTGCGTGGAGCAGGAACGGGCTGACGATGCGCACCACAGGCTTGATGCGGGGAGCAGGAATAGGCCGGGCCGGGCTGGCGACGCGCACCATAGGCTTGGTGCGAGGGGCAGGAACAGGCCGGGTCAGGCTGGCGACGCGCACCATAGGCTTGGTGCGAGGGGCAGGAACAGGCCGGGTCGGACTGGCGACGCGCACCATAGGCTTGGTGCGAGGGGCAGGAACAGGCCGGACCGGGCTGGCAACGCGCATCACAGGCTTGGTGCGAGGGCAGGAACAGGCCGGACCGCACTGGGAACACACACCACTGGCCTTATACGGGGATCAGGAACGGGCCGGACCGGACTGGCAACACACTTCAGTACCTCTCGCCGTGCCTCTACACTTTCCCTCCCTCTAATCACCAATGGCTCCCGTAACCCGGTGGCCTTCTCTCCTCGTCCACAAACTCGCCCCTTATCTGCCTCCAGCAGCCCCGTCGTCCATGCCATGTGCCCCCCCCCTAAAAATGTATTGGGGGTGCCTCTCGCCTGTCCGACGACGGCCCGGTTGGCACCGCTGCTCCTCTCTACGGCGCGCCTCCACCGTCTCCTCCCACGGAAGGCGATCCATCCCGGCCTGGATTTCCTCCCAAGTCCAGGACCCTTTCCCGTCCAATATCTCCTCCCAAGTCCAGGCTGTCTGCTCCTGGACACGCTGCTTGGTCCTGTTTTGGTGGGATCTTCTGTCACGATCGTCGAAAGGATTGGACCAATGCGCAGCGTGGAATGCGAACATACTTTATTATTATATTCACCACACGAACAAAACAACAAAACGATATGTGAAGTCCTTGGTAACAAAACACAACCCAACACGGAACAAGATCCCACAATACACTGTGCCAAACAGGCTGCCTAAGTATGGTTCCCAATCAGAGACAACAAGCAACAGCTGATTCTCGTTGCCTCTGATTGAGAACCACCCCGGCCAACATAGATACACATGAACTAGATCCTAACATAGAAACACAAACACATAGAATCTACACACCCTGGCTCAACATATGAGTCCCAGAGCCAGGGCGTGACACTCCCCCTACAGGCCAGTGGGAGGAATACGTGCGTCTCTGTACAACGCTGTGACGGTGGAGGATGCTGAGGCTCTGGCCAATTACATGAAGGAGTTCCTCAAGAAGCACCAACAGGAGCAGACCATACAGCATGCTGGACCAATCAGAGCAGGACATGCTGCTGGGTCTATGGGACCAGGTGAAATGTTCACACAACTGTTCAGAAAGGAATATACTGAATAGAGCTGACATAGTTCCCTATTCTATGTTTACATTCGTATTTTACAGTTCCCTATACTATGTTTACATTCGTATTTCACAGTTCCCTATTCTATGTTTACATTCGTATTTTACAGTTCCCTATTATATGTTTACATTAGTATTTTACATATTAGTCATTTAGCAGATACTCTTATCCAGAGCAACTTACATTCAGTGCGTTCAACTACATTACAGACAATCATATCTGTTCTATATGACACATTTCTATCTGTAATGTTGAACTTTGTGGAACACTGACCCCAGGCTACGTGTTGTATCAACTCAACACACTGACCCCAGGCTACATGTTGTATCAACTCAACACACTGACCCCAGGCTACGTGTTGTATCAACTCAACACACTGACCCCAGGCTACGTGTTGTATCAACTCAACACACTGACCCCAGGCTACATGTTGTATCAACTCAACACACTGACCCCAGGCTACGTGTTGTATCAACTCAACACACTGACCCCAGGCTACATGTTGTATCAACTCAACACACTGACCCCAGGCTACGTGTTGTATCAACTCAACACACTGACCCCAGGCTACATGCTGTATCAACTCAACACACTGACCCCAGGCTACATGTTGTATCAACTCAACACACTGACCCCAGGCTACATGTTGTATCAACTCAACACACTGACCCCAGGCTACGTGTTGTATCAACTCAACACACTGACCCCAGGCTACGTGTTGTATCAACTCAACACACTGACCCCAGGCTACATGTTGTATCAACGCAACACACTGACCCCAGGCTACGTGTTGTATCAACTCAACACACTGACCCCAGGCTACATGCTGTATCAACTCAACACACTGACCCCAGGCTACGTGTTGTATCAACTCAACACACTGACCCCAGGCTACATGCTGTATCAACTCAACACACTGACCCCAGGCTACATGCTGTATCAACTCAACACACTGACCCCAGGCTACATGTTGTATCAACTCAACACACTGACCCCAGGCTACATGTTGTATCAACTCAACACACTGACCCCAGGCTACGTGTTGTATCAACTCAACACACTGACCCCAGGCTACGTGTTGTATCAACTCAACACACTGACCCCAGGCTACGTGTTGTATCAACTCAACACACTGACCCCAGGCTACATGTTGTATCAACTCAACATACTGACCCCAGGCTACGTGTTGTATCAACTCAACACACTGACCCCAGGCTACATGTTGTATCAACTCAACACACTGACCCCAGGCTACATGTTGTATCAACTCAACATACTGACCCCAGGCTACATGTTGTATCAACTCAACACACTGACCCCAGGCTACGTGTTGTATCAACTCAACACACTGACCCCAGGCTACGTGTTGTATCAACTCAACACACTGACCCCAGGCTACATGTTGTATCAACTCAACACACTGACCCCAGGCTACGTGTTGTATCAACTCAACACACTGACCCCAGGCTACATGTTGTATCAACTCAACACACTGACCCCAGGCTACATGTTGTATCAACTCAACACACTGACCCCAGGCTACGTGTTGTATCAACTCAACACACTGACCCCAGGCTACGTGTTGTATCAACTCAACACACTGACCCCAGGCTACGTGTTGTATCAACTCAACACACTGACCCCAGGCTACGTGTTGTATCAACTCAACACACTGACCCCAGGCTACATGTTGTATCAACTCAACACACTGACCCCAGGCTACATGTTGTATCAACTCAACACACTGACCCCAGGCTACATGTTGTATCAACTCAACACACTGACCCCAGGCTACATGCTGTATCAACTCAACACACTGACCCCAGGCTACATGTTGTATCAACTCAACACACTGACCCCAGGCTACATGCTGTATCAACTCAACACACTGACCCCAGGCTACGTGTTGTATCAACTCAACACACTGACCCCAGGCTACGTGTTGTATCAACTCAACACACTGACCCCAGGCTACGTGTTGTATCAACTCAACACACTGACCCCAGGCTACATGTTGTATCAACTCAACACACCGTTTAAAGTACTGGACAGTCATTTGTAAATGTCATCAAATCTCCAGATTTCCAGGTTAACCTGTCTCTGTATCACTAGTGTGGAATCCATGGGTGTGTCCCAAATGCAGTGGTGGAAAAAGTACCCAATTGTCATACTTGAGTAGAAAATGACTCAAGGAAAAGTGAAAGTCACCCAGTAAAATACCACTTGAGTAAAAGTCTAAAAGTATTTGGTTTTAAATATACTTAAGTATCAAAAGTAAAAATACAAGTATAAATCATTTCAAATATTAGCAAACCAGACGGCACAATTTTTTATTTTTTTTATTTTTATTTACGGTTACCCAGGGGCACACTCCAACACTCAGACATAATTTACAAATGAAGCATGTGTGTTTAGTGAGTCCATCAGATCAGAGGCAGTAGGGATGACCAGGG
Source organism: Coregonus lavaretus (assembly GCF_964263955.1). Lineage (NCBI taxonomy): Eukaryota > Metazoa > Chordata > Actinopteri > Salmoniformes > Salmonidae > Coregonus > Coregonus lavaretus. Next base: position 217,258 of record NW_028158284.1, read on the forward strand.
ATGTTCTCTTGATAGGTGCGTGAAGTGGACTATTTTCCTGTCCTGCTGAGCATTCAAAATGTAACCAGTACTTTTGGGTGTCAGAGAACATTTATGGAGTAAAAAGTACATTATTTTCTTTAGGAATGTAGTGAAGTAAAAGTAAAAGTAGTCAAAAATATAAATAGTAAAGTAAAGTACAGATACCACAAAAAACTACTGAAGTAGTACTTTAAAGTATTTTTACTGAAGTACTTTACACCACTGCCCAGATGGCACCCTATTCCCTATAAAGTACACTTGCTTTGACCAGAGCCCCAGGGGGATTAGGGTGCCATCTGGGAAGCAGACCATAGTGGACGTAGCTGCACCAAGTGTTATGAAGCAGCGCTCTGAGACAGTTACGCTGCCTTAACCACATTTTAAACTGTCTCTTGTTAACTTTGTCTGGGTTTTACTTACTGTAGACGATCAGTGCTTTAATGTACATGGTAAAACCAGTTTTATGTGGAAGGAGTAATATTGACATTCCATTAAACTAACTCTGTAATTTGATGGTTTCTCCTGTGTTGTGTTCTTTTTAACGTGGAGTTGTTTTTACAGCAGGCTGCCACAAGGTGGAGCCACTGATTCAGTTGATCGATCCTGTCTCTATAAGACCTGCATATCAAAACCTTGAGAGGAACTGCTGTCGCTGCCTGAAGTCACCTCTGTTCTGAGGGCAAACCTAATACAGTACATTTCTAAATGTGATTATAAAATGTGTCACTTGCTGCTTTGGTTCACATCTAATGTTCAGCGGTCATTAGTCACGTTCCTCCTCAGCCAAACAGGAACAAACAAATTGCAGAAGGACTGGTGCAAAATTCAGGTAACTTTCCCCCAAATTCCCCGGTTTTCCAGAAATCCTGGTTGAAGGTTTACAGATTTCCTGCTTCCCTCCTGATTCCGGGGGAATCTTCCAACCGGAATTTCTGAAAACCCAAAAAATGTTGGGAAAGTTTTGCAAAAGAACTGGTGTCCTCTTATGCCCCTTTCACACTAGTGAGCCAAGCTGTCCTGTACATAACGTCGCTGAGAAGCTGCACTGTACTGCGAAGCCACCTTTTGTCGCTGTCAGTTATCATATGATACTTTTTAACCTAGCTATGAATGTCCTTGAGTCGTGACAAACGTTTAGAATGGGGGATTTATCTGGTTGTTAAAAAGTGGTGAGATTAGGTAAGCAGAGAACAGAACAGCAATGTTATCGGAAACGGATGGAAAGATAGAGACGGGAGGGAGAAAAGGTTGAGTGAGGGAGGGAGTGAGGGAGTGAGTGAGTGAGTGAGTGAGTGAGGGAGTGAGGGAGGGAGTGAGGGAGTGAGGGAGGGAGGGAGGGAGGGAGTGAGTGAGGGAGGGAGTGTACTCCTGAGTGGCGCAGTGGTCTAAGGCACTGCATCGCAGTGCTAACTGTGTCACTAGAGATCCTGGTTCGAATCCAGGCTCTGTCGCAGCCGGCCGCGACCGGGAGACTCATGGGCGGCGCACAATTGGCCCAGCGTCGTCCAGGGTAGGGGAGGGAATGGCCGGCCGGGATGTAGCTCAGTTGATAGAGCATGGCGTTTGCAACGCCAGGGTTGTGGGTTCGATTCCCACGGGGGGCCAGTATAAAAAAATATGTATTCACTAACTGTAAGTCGCTCTGGATAAGAGCGTCTGCTAAATGACTAAAATGTAAATGTAAAAATGAGTGAGTGAGTGAGTGAGTGAGTGAGTGAGTGAGTGAGTGAGTGAGTGAGTGAGTGAGTGAGGGAGTGAGGGAGTGAGGGAGTGAGTGAGGGAGTGAGGGAGTGAGGGAGTGAGGGAGTGAGGGAGTGAGGGAGTGAGGGAGTGAGGGAGTGAGGGAGTGAGGGAGTGAGGGAGGGAGGGAGGGAGGGACAGAAGCGCAGGCAGGCTTTGTAAACCCAGGACAGGGGTTGTGGGTAGATTGCCCGGTGATCCCCGCTCCACCAGGCTGGTAAGACAGGGTAATACTGGCAGACCACTGTAATGAAAAACACCAGGATAGACCATAGCAGAGGGCGCCTCCGCATAGCAGGGTTGAGATTAGCATCAGCGCTAGCAGGGGGAGTGAATTTTCAGGTAGAGATTAGCCTAGGCGCTAGGGAAGTGAGGTAGAGATTAGATTTAGCGCTACCAGTAGAGCCCTGGGGTAGATTAGCCTCGATGCTAGCAGGGTGGCTGACACTGGGACTGAGGGGAGGCAAGCTTTAGTGTGGCTGATTGAGTAGTCTCGCTGGCACTCTGCTCTGCGCGCTCTGCTCTGATTGGGGCTCTGGTGAAGTGCTCTGTAACAGTAGTACGACCCGACAGAGAGATGTCCTTTAGATGGAGACTGCTTCAGACAGTGGGTGACGGAAGTCACATGTTTTGAGATTTTAAATCATCTCTAACTCTGAAATAGGTTTCGCCTCCGGAGAGACTGTTGAAACTGTTGTTTGTTGTGTTTCATTTAGTTCTAATTCTGTGGCCATTAAATCTGGAAAACAGTGATGGCTTCCCACTGACCTCTTATGACCATATATGCTAACAGAGGTACCTACTGTATAGAACACATCACACACTGTTTTACTACACTACATTACCAAAAATATGTGGACACCTGCTCGTCGAACATCTCATTCCAAAATCATGGGCATTAATATGGAGTTGATCCCCCCTTTGCTGCTATAACAGCCTCCACTCTTCTGGGAAGGCTTTCCACTAGATGTTGGAACATTGCTGCAGGGACTTGCTTCCATTCAGCCACAAGAGCATTAGTGAGGTCGGGCACTGATGTTGGGTGATTAGGTCTGGCTCGCAATCGGCGTTCCAATTCATTCCAAAGGTGTTCAATGGGGTTGATGTCAGGACTCTGTGCAGGCCAGTCAAGTTCTTCCACACCGATCTCGACAAACCATTTCTGTATGGACCTTGCTTTGTGCACTGGGGCATTGTCATGCTGAAACAGGAAAGGGCCTTCCCCAAACTGTTGCCACAAAGTTGGAAGCCCAGAATCGTCTAGAATGTCATTGTATGCTGTAGCGTTAAGATTTCCCTTCACTGGAACTAAGGGGCCTAGCTCGAACCTTGAAAAACAGCCCCAGACCATTATTCCTCCTCCACCAAACATTATAGTTAGCACTATACATTTGGGCGGGTAGGGTTCTTCTGGCATCCGCCAAACCCAGATTCCTCCGTCCGATTGCCAGATGAGGAAGCGTGATTCATCACTCCAGAGAATGCGTTGCCACTGCTCCAGAGTCCAATGGCGGCGAGCTTTACACCACTCCAGCCGACGCTTGGCATTGCGCATGGTGATCTTAGGCTTGTGTGCGGCTGCTCGGCCATGGAAACCAATTTCATGACGCTCCCGACGAACAGTTATTGTGCTGACTCGGTAGTGAGTGTTGCAACCGAGGACAGACAATTTTTACATGCTACGCGCTTCAGCATGCGCCGGTCCCGTTCTGTGAGCTTGTGTGGCCTACCACTTCGCAGCTGAGATGTTGTTGCTCCTAGACGTTTCCACTTCACAATAACAGCACTTACAGTTGACCGGGGCAGCTCTAGCAGGGCAGACATTTTACGAACTGACTTGGAAAGGTGGCATCTTATGACGGTGCCAAGTTGAAAGTCACGGAGCTCTTCAGTAAGGCTATTCTACTGCCAATGTTTGTCTATGGAGATTGCATGGCTGTGTGCTCGATTTTATACACCTGTCAGCAACTGGTGTGGCTGAAATAGCAGAATCCACTAATTTGAAGGTGTGTCCAGATACATTTGTATATATAGTGTATATTTACCAGATGGTGAAGCGTGATTCATCACTCCAGAGAACGCATTTCCACTGCTCCAGAGTCCAATGGCGGCGAGCTTTACACCACTCCAGCCGACACCTGGCATTGCGCATGGTGATCTTAGGCTTGTGTGCGGCTGGGGGGGGAACACTGTGGCCCTGTCCGACGATACCTCCTCCACCGCACGAGCATGCCGACAGCATTTCTTTCCAGAAGCCTTGAGAAAAGTGTCCAGCTGCAGGGACTGTGCGGGGGGGATTTATACTACTATCTGTACATATTGGTGGCACAGACGCTGTTTCATCCTTTCCTACACTTAAATTGCCCTTGCCTAACGATTGCATCTGAAGCTGGGCTTGCAACACTGCTATCCTCACCATAAGGCGATAGTTCTCCTGTATATTAGGAGTACAGCGACTGCAATTAGATGGCATAGGGTTAATGTTACTACTTAGCTTTTCAGCAGCACGCAGGACTCACCAATCAGCGGGACTAACCAATCAGCAGGACTCACCAATCAGCAGGACTCACCAATCAGCAGGACTCACCAATCAGCAGGACTCACCAATCAGCAGGACGCAGGACTCACCAATCAGCAGGACTCACCAATCAGCAGGACTCACCAATCAGCAGGACTCACCAATCAGCAGGACTCACCAATCAGCAGGACTCACCAATCAGCAGGACTCACCAATCAGCAGCTTAGCTTTGGGAATCTGAAAGGTCACCGTCTCTAAGCTGTGCTGCAGCAGCATCTGCCACCAGTTATCATCTAACCCAGGGGTCATGGTGAGGTTTCAGTTAATCCAGGGGTTAACTCTCAGGGTTAGTTGGTATAATGGTGAGGTTTCAGTTAATCCAGGGGTTAACTCTCAGGGTTAGTTGGTATAATGGTGAGGTTTCAGTTAATCCAGGGGTTAACTCTCAGGGATAGTTGGTATAATGGTGAGGTTTCAGTTAATCCAGGGGTTAACTCTCAGGGATAGTTGGTATAATGGTGAGGTTTCAGTTAATCCAGGGGTTAACTCTCAGGGATAGTTGGTATAGTGGTGAGGTTTCAGTTAATCCAGGGGTTAACTCTCAGGGTTAGTTGGTATAATGGTGAGGTTTCAGTTAATCCAGGGGTTAACTCTCAGGGATAGTTGGTATAATGGTGAGGTTTCAGTTAATCCAGGGGTTAACTCTCAGGGATAGTTGGTAAAATGGTGAGGTTTCAGTTAACCCAGGGGTTAACTCTCATGGACAGTTGGTATAATGGTGAGGTTTCAGTTAATCCAGGGGTTAACTCTCATGGATAGTTGGTATAGTGGTGAGGTTTCAGTTAATCCAGGGGTTAACTCTCAGGGTTAGTTGGTATAGTGGTGAGGTTTCAGTTAATCCAGGGGTTAACTCTCAGGGATAGTTGGTAAAATGGTGAGGTTTCAGTTAACCCAGGGGTTAACTCTCATGGACAGTTGGTATAATGGTGAGGTTTCAGTTAATCCAGGGGTTAACTCTCATGGATAGTTGGTATAGTGGTGAGGTTTCAGTTAATCCAGGGGTTAACTCTCAGGGATAGTTGGTATAGTGGTGAGGTTTCAGTTAATCCAGGGGTTAACTCTCAGGGATAGTTAGTATAATGGTGAGGTTTCAGTTAATCCAGGGGTTAACTCTCAGGGATAGTTGGTATAATGGTGAGGTTTCAGTTAATCCAGGGGTCAACTCTCAGGGATAGTTGGTATAATGGTGAGGTTTCAGTTAATCCAGGGGTTAACTCTCAGGGATAGTTGGTATAATGGTGAGGTTTCAGTTAATCCAGGGGTTAACTCTCAGGGTTAGATGGTATAGTGGTGAGGTTTCAGTTAATCCAGGGGTTAACTCTCAGGGATAGTTGGTAAAATGGTGAGGTTTCAGTTAACCCAGGGGTTAACTCTCATGGACAGTTGGTATAATGGTGAGGTTTCAGTTAATCCAGGGGTTAACTCTCATGGATAGTTGGTATAGTGGTGAGGTTTCAGTTAATCCAGGGGTTAACTCTCAGGGATAGTTAGTATAATGGTGAGGTTTCAGTTAATCCAGGGGTTAACTCTCAGGGATAGTTGGTATAATGGTGAGGTTTCAGTTAATCCAGGGGTTAACTCTCAGTGATAGTTGGTATTATGGTGAGGTTTCAGTTAATCCAGGGGTTAACTCTCAGGGATAGTTGGTATAGTGGTGAGGTTTCAGTTAATCAAGGTGTTAACTCTCAGGGTTAGTTGGTATAGTGGTGAGGTTTCAGTTAATCCAGGGGTTAACTCTCAGGGATAGTTGGTAAAATGGTGAGGTTTCAGTTAACCCAGGGGTTAACTCTCATGGACAGTTGGTATAATGGTGAGGTTTCAGTTAATCCAGGGGTTAACTCTCATGGATAGTTGGTATAGTGGTGAGGTTTCAGTTAATCCAGGGGTTAACTCTCAGGGATAGTTGGTATAGTGGTGAGGTTTCAGTTAATCCAGGGGTTAACTCTCAGGGATAGTTAGTATAATGGTGAGGTTTCAGTTAATCCAGGGGTTAACTCTCAGGGATAGTTGGTATAATGGTGAGGTTTCAGTTAATCCAGGGGTTAACTCTCAGGGATAGTTGGTATTATGGTGAGGTTTCAGTTAATCCAGGGGTTAACTCTCAGGGATAGTTGGTATAGTGGTGAGGTTTCAGTTAATCAAGGTGTTAACTCTCAGGGTTAGTTGGTATAGTGGTGAGGTTTCAGTTAATCCAGGGGTTAACTCTCATGGATAGTTGGTATAGTGGTGAGATTTCAGTTAATCCAGGGGTTAAGTCTCAGGGATAGTTGGTATAGTGGTGAGTTTTTAGTTAATCCAGGGGTTAACTCTCAGGGATAGTTAGTATAATGGTGAGGTTTCAGTTAATCCAGGGGTCAACTCTCAGGGATAGTTGGTATAGTGGTGAGGTTTCAGTTAATCCAGGGGTTAACTCTCAGGGATAGTTGGTATAATGGTGAGGTTTCAGTTAATCCAGGGGTTAACTCTCAGGGATAGTTGGTATAGTGGTGAGGTTTCAGTTAACCCAGGGGTTAACTCTCAGGGATAGTTAGTATAATGGTGAGGTTTCAGTTAATCCAGGGGTTAACTCTCAGGGATAGTTGGTATAGTGGTGAGGTTTCAGTTAACCCAGGGGTTAACTCTCAGGGATAGTTAGTATAATGGTGAGGTTTCAGTTAATCCAGGGGTCAACTCTCAGGGATAGTTGTTATAGTGGTGAGGTTTCAGTTAATCCAGGCGTTAACTCTCAGGTATAGTTGGTATAGTGGTGAGGTTTCAGTTAACCCAGGGGTTAACTCTCATGGATAGTTGGTATAATGGTGAGGTTTCAGTTAACCCAGGGGTTAACTCTCATGGATAGTTGGTATAATGGTGAGGTTTCAGTTAATCCAGGGGTTAACTCTCAGGTATAGTTGGTATAATGGTGAGGTTTCAGTTAATCCAGGGGTTAACTCTCAGGGATAGTTGGTATAGTGGTGAGGTTTCAGTTAACCCAGGGGTTAACTCTCAGGGATAGTTAGTATAATGGTGAGGTTTCAGTTAATCCAGCGGTTAACTCTCAGGGATAGTTGGTATAGTGGTGAGGTTTCAGTTAATCCAGGGGTTAACTCTCAGGGATAGTTGGTATAATGGTGAGGTTTCAGTTAACCCAGGGGTTAACTCTCATGGATAGTTGGTATAGTGGTGAGGTTTCAGTTAATCCAGGGGTTAACTCTCAGGGATAGTTGGTATAGTGGTGAGGTTTCAGTTAATCCAGGGGTTAACTCTCAGGGATAGTTGGTATAGTGGTGAGGTTTCAGTGAATCCAGGGGTTAACTCTCAGGGATAGTTAGTATAATGGTGAGGTTTCAGTTAATCCAGGGGTTAACTCTCAGGGATAGTTAGTATAATGGTGAGGTTTCAGTTAATCAAGGGGTTAACTCTCAGGTATAGTTAGTATAATGGTGAGGTTTCAGTTAATCCAGTTGTCAACTCTCAGGGTTAGTTGGTATAGTGGTGAGGTTTCAGTTAATCCAGGGGTTAACTCTCAGGGATTGTTGGTAAAATGGTGAGGTTTCAGTTAACCCAGGGGATAACTCTCATGGACAGTTGGTATAATGGTGAGGTTTCAGTTAATCCAGGGGTTAACTCTCATGGATAGTTGGTATATTGGTGAGGTTTCAGTTAATCCAGGTGTTAACTCTCAGGGTTAGTTGGTATAGTGGTGAGGTTTCAGTTAATCCAGGGGTTAACTCTCATGGATAGTTGGTATAGTGGTGAGGTTTCAGTTAATCCAGGGGTTAAGTCTCAGGGATAGTTGGTATAGTGGTGAGGTTTCAGTTAATCCAGGGGTTAACTCTCAGGGATAGTTAGTATAATGGTGAGGTTTCAGTTAATCCATGGGTCAACTCTCAGGGATAGTTGGTATAGTGGTGAGGTTTCAGTTAATCCAGGGGTTTACTCTCAGGGATAGTTAGTATAATGGTGAGGTTTCAGTTAATCAAGGGGTTAACTCTCAGGGATAGTTGGTATAATGGTGAGGTTTCAGTTAATCCAGGGGTTAACTCTCAGGTATAGTTGGTATAATGGTGTGGTTTCAGTTAATCCAGGGGTTAACTCTCAGGTATAGTTGGTATAATGGTGAGGTTTCAGTTAATCCAGGGGTTAACTCTCAGGGTTAGTTGGTATAGTGGTGAGGTTTCAGTTAACCCAGGGGTTAACTCTCAGGGTTAGTTGGTATAGTGTTGAGGTTTCAGTTAATCCAGGGGTTAACTCTCAGGTATAGTTGGTATAGTGGTGAGGTTTCAGTTAACCCAGGGGTTAACTCTCATGGATAGTTGGTATAATGGTGAGGTTTCAGTTAATCCAGGGGTTAACTCTCAGGGTTAGTTGGTATAGTGGTGAGGTTTCAGTTAACCCAGGGGTTAACTCTCAGGGTTAGTTGGTATAGTGGTGAGGTTTCAGTTAATCCAGGGGTTAACTCTCAGGGATAGTTGGTATAGTGGTGAGGTTTCAGTTAATCCAGGGGTTAACTCTCAGGGATAGTTAGTATAATGGTGAGGTTTCAGTTAATCCAGGGGTTAACTCTCAGGGATAGTTGGTATAATGGTGAGGTTTCAGTTAATCCAGGGGTTAACTCTCAGGGATAGTTGGTATAATGGTGAGGTTTCAGTTAATCCAGGGGTTAACTCTCAGGGATAGTTGGTATAATTGTGAGGTTTCAGTTAATCCAGGGGTTAACTCTCAGGGATAGTTGGTATAATGGTGAGGTTTCAGTTAATCCAGGGGTTAACTCTCAGGGATAGTTGGTATAGTGGTGAGGTTTCAGTTAATCCAGGGGTTAACTCTCAGGGATAGTTGGTATAGTGGTGAGGTTTCAGTTAACCCAGGGGTTAACTCTCAGGGATAGTTAGTATAATGGTGAGGTTTCAGTTAATCCAGCGGTTAACTCTCAGGGATAGTTGGTATAGTGGTGAGGTTTCAGTTAATCCAGGGGTTAACTCTCAGGGATAGTTGGTATAATGGTGAGGTTTCAGTTAACCCAGGGGTTAACTCTCATGGATAGTTGGTATAGTGGTGAGGTTTCAGTTAATCCAGGGGTTAACTCTCAGGGATAGTTGGTATAGTGGTGAGGTTTCAGTTAATCCAGGGGTTAACTCTCAGGGATAGTTGGTATAGTGGTGAGGTTTCAGTTAATCCAGGGGTTAACTCTCAGGGATAGTTAGTATAATGGTGAGGTTTCAGTTAATCCAGGGGTTAACTCTCAGGGATAGTTAGTATAATGGTGAGGTTTCAGTTAATCAAGGGGTTAACTCTCAGGTATAGTTAGTATAATGGTGAGGTTTCAGTTAATCCAGTTGTCAACTCTCAGGGTTAGTTGGTATAGTGGTGAGGTTTCAGTTAATCCAGGGGTTAACTCTCAGGGATAGTTGGTAAAATGGTGAGGTTTCAGTTAACCCAGGGGATAACTCTCATGGACAGTTGGTATAATGGTGAGGTTTCAGTTAATCCAGGGGTTAACTCTCATGGATAGTTGGTATATTGGTGAGGTTTCAGTTAATCCAGGTGTTAACTCTCAGGGTTAGTTGGTATAGTGGTGAGGTTTCAGTTAATCCAGGGGTTAACTCTCATGGATAGTTGGTATAGTGGTGAGGTTTCAGTTAATCCAGGGGTTAAGTCTCAGGGATAGTTGGTATAGTGGTGAGGTTTCAGTTAATCCAGGGGTTAACTCTCAGGGATAGTTAGTATAATGGTGAGGTTTCAGTTAATCCATGGGTCAACTCTCAGGGATAGTTGGTATAGTGGTGAGGTTTCAGTTAATCCAGGGGTTTACTCTCAGGGATAGTTAGTATAATGGTGAGGTTTCAGTTAATCAAGGGGTTAACTCTCAGGGATAGTTGGTATAATGGTGAGGTTTCAGTTAATCCAGGGGTTAACTCTCAGGTATAGTTGGTATAATGGTGTGGTTTCAGTTAATCCAGGGGTTAACTCTCAGGTATAGTTGGTATAATGGTGAGGTTTCAGTTAATCCAGGGGTTAACTCTCAGGGTTAGTTGGTATAGTGGTGAGGTTTCAGTTAACCCAGGGGTTAACTCTCAGGGTTAGTTGGTATAGTGTTGAGGTTTCAGTTAATCCAGGGGTTAACTCTCAGGTATAGTTGGTATAGTGGTGAGGTTTCAGTTAATCCAGGGGTTAACTCTCAGGGATAGTTAGTATAATGGTGAGGTTTCAGTTAATCCAGGGGTTAACTCTCAGGGATAGTTGGTATAATGGTGAGGTTTCAGTTAATCCAGGGGTTAACTCTCAGGGATAGTTGGTATAATGGTGAGGTTTCAGTTAATCCAGGGGTTAACTCTCAGGGATAGTTGGTATAATTGTGAGGTTTCAGTTAATCCAGGGGTTAACTCTCAGGGATAGTTGGTATAATGGTGAGGTTTCAGTTAATCCAGGGGTTAACTCTCAGGGATAGTTGGTATAGTGGTGAGGTTTCAGTTAATCCAGGGGTTAACTCTCAGGGATAGTTGGTATAGTGGTGAGGTTTCAGTTAACCCAGGGGTTAACTCTCAGGGATAGTTAGTATAATGGTGAGGTTTCAGTTAATCCAGGGGTTAACTCTCAGGGATAGTTGGTATAGTGGTGAGGTTTCAGTTAATCCAGGGGTTAACTCTCAGGGATAGTTGGTATAGTGGTGAGGTTTCAGTTAACCCAGGGGTTAACTCTCAGGGATAGTTAGTATAATGGTGAGGTTTCAGTTAATCCAGGGGTCAACTCTCAGGGATAGTTGTTATAGTGGTGAGGTTTCAGTTAATCCAGGGGTTAACTCTCAGGTATAGTTGGTATAGTGGTGAGGTTTCAGTTAACCCAGGGGTTAACTCTCATGGATAGTTGGTATAATGGTGAGGTTTCAGTTAACCCAGGGGTTAACTCTCATGGATAGTTGGTATAGTGGTGAGGTTTCAGTTAATCCAGGGGTTAACTCTCAGGGTTAGTTGGTATAGTGGTGAGGTTTCAGTTAATCCAGGGGTTAACTCTCAGGGTTAGTTGGTATAATGGTGAGGTTTCAGTTAATCCAGGGGTTAACTCTCAGGGATAGTTAGTATAATGGTGAGGTTTCAGTTAATCCAGGGGTTAACTCTCTCTCTCTCTTACCCTCCCAGCAGGAGTGTTTGTTTGTGCTCCAAACCTTTCTTTATTTCCCCCTCTGTTGTGACCCACTTACTACGGCTGCATGCATAGTGCATATCCCCCAACCAATTCCAGTATTTCCCCGTTGGGTTTAGCTGGTTGTTCTGTTGTGGGGCTCAGGTATTAGCACAGAGAGCTCTGCTTTATATAGAGGGTGTGAGCCCGTATAACTGTGATCAATATAGACGAGGGGATCCCTGAGCCGTGATCAATATAGACGAGGGGATCCCTGAGCCGTGATCAATATAGACGAGGGGATCCCTGAGCCGTGATCAATATAGACGAGGGGATCCCTGAGCCGTGATCAATATAGACGAGGGATCCCTGAGCCGTGATCAATATAGCCGAGGGGATCCCTGAGCTGTGATCAATATAGACGAGGGGATCCCTGAACTGTGATCAATATAGACGAGGGGATCCCTGAGCCGTGATCAATATGGACGAAGGGATCCCTGTAAAGTACATCTCTGAGTGATGAATATGGATGGATTCCCATTACACACACATGGCCTCTCCTATCATTGCTACGCTGACGACACACAACTAATCTTCTCCTTTCCCCCTTCTGATAACCAGGTGGCGAATCGCATCTCTGCATGTCTGGCAGACATATCAGTATGGATGATGGATCACCACCTCAAGCTGAACCTCGGCAAGACGGAGCTTCTCTTCCTCCCGGGGAAGGACTGCCCGTTCCATGATCTCGCCATCACGGTTGACAACTCCGTTGTGTCCTCCTCCCAGAGTGCGAAGAGCCTTGGCGTGACCCTGGACAACACCCTGTCGTTCTCCGCTAACATCAAGGCGGTGACCCGATCCTGTAGGTTCATGCTCTACAACATTCGGAGAGTACGACCCTGCCGTACACAGGAAGCGGCACAGGTCCTAATCCAGGCACTTGTCATCTCCCGTCTGGATTACTGCAACTCGCTGTTGGCTGGGCTCCCTGCCTGTGCCATTAAACCCCTACAACTCATCCAGAATGCCGCAGCCCGTCTGGTGTTCAACCTTCCCAAGTTCTCTCACATCACCCCGCTCCTCCGCACACTCCACTGGCTTCCAGTTGAAGCTCGCATCTGCTACAAGACCATGGTGCTTGCCTACGGAGCTGTGAGGGGAACGGCACCTCCGTACCTTCAGGCTCTGATCAGTCCCTACACCCAAACGAGGGCATTGCGTTCATCCACCTCTGGCCTGCTGGCTCCCCTACCTCTGCGGAAGCATAGTTCCCGCTCAGCCCAGTCAAAACTGTTCGCTGCTCTGGCACCCCAATGGTGGAACAAGCTCCCTCACGACGCCAGGACAGCGGAGTCACTCACCACCTTCCGGATACATTTTAAACCCCACCTCTTTAAGGAATACCTGGGATAGGATAAAGTAATCCTTCTACCCCCCCCCCCCCCCCTTTACTCCAACCCCCATAAAAAAACAAAAAACTAAAAAACTAAAAAAACATTGTAAAGTGGTTATCCCACTGGCTATAAGGTGAATGCACCAATTTGTAAGTCGCTCTGGATAAGAGCATCTGCTAAATGACGTAAATGTAAATGTAAACACACACACACACACACACACACACACACAAGTTGGTTTTACTATCCAAGTGTAGACCAAAAAATGTATTCCCATTTAAAATCCCTGAACCTAACCTTAATCCCAAACCCCTACCCTAAAACTAATCCTAACCCCTAACCCGTATTCTAACCCTTAACCTAATCCCTAAGGCTAAAATAGCATGGCACCGGCGAAATGTCCCACATTTTTTCCCCCTTGTTTTACTATCTTTTGGAACTCAAAAGGATAGTCAAGTTAGACGGTGACACCGTTTTATCCACTACTGAGGCTCCAAGACAGGAAGAGAGGGAAAAAACATTTTGACAAAATACAAAGGGTTTGTCGTGGGTAAAAAAAAAACGGATGCGGAGCGCTTGAACAATACGCGCTCCAGCCTATCCCGTGTGCGGGAATTCCTACAAATAAGGTCCAGGGGGCAATACCGATGGATGACTGCGTTGCACGTCTAAGTACAGGCGTGTGTCCGAATGGTACAGTCAGTGCCAAGAGTGAGGCTTGACCACGTCCATGTTGAGAATCTATGTAGGCGGTATTAGAGGTTTGCTGTGGTATCTTCTGCAGTTCCGACCGAAGACTCTCGGGCCAAAGTCGATGCGATTCTAAAGGCGTTGCTCTGCTTGGCTGGATGAGGATTCGCGGCAGGCCCTGGCGACACACAGAGTGCGGTAGCTCAGGCGCTATAAAGGAGGAGCTTGTGATGTTCTGCACATTCTGACGCAGCATTGGGACAATGAACTTTGAACTTTAATCAAGATTCTGTTATAGATCGTGGCACTGTCGCGTATCACATGAATCACTCGATTCAAACGCAATCCCGTTAATATCTCTTCCATCGTCTGCCTCATAACGCCAGCCGGGCCGGAGTGCTGATCGAGATCCAGTTATTATCGCTACCATCGTCTGCCTCAAAACGCCGGGAGGGCGGTGCTTAAGTGTGTGTTCCCCGGTTCAGCTGGTGCACTAGATTCTGGAGGCGGCTGAGCCCCAGCCTATGGGTGATACCCAGAGAGAGAGAGGTGTTGCCTGGGTAAGGAGAGTAGGTGTGGAGGCCTGGAGGTCTGTACTTAAGCTGTGGAGAGGGACAAAGTGGAGAGGGCCCATGTGTGTGAGGGACACTGGACTGAGGGAGAGGTCAGCAATCAGTGGGGGCCTGGGCCAGGAGGTCAGATAGGTGTGTGTGTTTGTGTGTGTGTGCACATTTGGACATAGTCTCTGGAGCGAAAGCTGGACTCGGTCTCTGGAGCGAAAGCTGGACTCTGTCGTTTTTCAGCAGAGCTCTCATTCATTTGATGCTCGTGGTTAAAAATGTTGTAAAACAACCAGAGGAGCCCTCACGTGGTCGTGGACCCCAGCTCACCCTGCAGGGCCCCTGGAGCCAAACAAACCCCAGCTCACCCTGCAGGGCCCCTGGAGCCAAACAAACCCCAGCTCACCCAGCAGGGCCCCTGGAGCCAAACAAACCCCAGCTCACCCTGCAGGGCCCCTGGAGCCAAACAAACCCCAGCTCACCCTGCAGGGCCCCTGGAGCCAAACAAACCGTCACGTTTCGACAGTCTCTGGAGATAAAAAAGTTCAACTTGGGGGTCCAGGGATTTGACCCCCGATGACGGGACTTATGTCAAATTCGCGGCCTCTCACGTAGTAGCCCCACTCGGTTCCAGGCCGACCAGACAGGTACTGGCGCGATTTCAGAAACCTGGTTATCGACAATTATAGAACCAGGGTGGAGACTCCTGGGGAGGGTCAGATTATGTTACCCGTGTGCAGATATTATGAAACGGATTACTGGGAGTGTGCTGGGTGTGTCACATGCCTGGTTCTCATGACATAAAGACAGCCATCCCTTCGGCGGCCTCCAGGTCGGTCTCTTAGCACCGGGGATGGTCTAGCTCTCGGGCTTCGGTGCAGCAGGCAGCCATTTTGGGCTGGGCATCCCAGCTCAGGCCCAGGCAGCCATTTGGGACCTGGGAGGCTGGGGTCTCAGGTCCGGAATAAAAAAATATTGGGCCGGCCGGAGCTGTGCTCGAACAGGCCTTCATGACCGACAAAGCAAGCGCTCTACCTGTTGACCCATTAAGCCGTATTACCAGTGGAAGGCACCGAGAGGAGCTACCTGTTGACCCATTAAGCCGTATTACCAGTGGATGGCGCCGAGGGGAGCTACCTGTTGACCCATTAAGCCGTATTACCAGTGGAAGGCGCCGAGGGGAGCTACCTGTTGACCCATTAAGCCGTATTACCAGTGGAAGGCGCCGAGGGGAGCTACCTGTTGACCCATTAAGCCGTATTACCAGTGGAAGGCGCCGAGGGGAGCTACCTGTTGACCCATTAAGCCGTATTACCAGTGGAAGGCGCCGAGGGGAGCTACCTGTTGACCCATTAAGCCGTATTACCAGTGGAAGGCGCCGAGGGGAGCTACCTGTTGACCCATTAAGCCGTATTACCAGTGGAAGGCGCCGAGGGGAGCTACCTGTTGACCCATTAAGCCGTATTACCAGTGGAAGGCGCCGAGGGGAGCTACCTGTTGACCCATTAAGCCGTATTACCAGTGGAAGGCGCCGAGGGGAGCTACCTGTTGACCCATTAAGCCGTATTACCAGTGGAAGGCGCCGAGGGGAGCTACCTGTTGACCCATTAAGCCGTATTACCAGTGGAAGGCGCCGAGGGGAGCTACCTGTTGACCCATTAAGCCGTATTACCAGTGGAAGGCGCCGAGGGGAGCTACCTGTTGACCCATTAAGCCGTATTACCAGTGGAAGGCGCCGAGGGGAGCTACCTGTTGACCCATTAAGCCGTATTACCAGTGGAAGGCGCCGAGGGGAGCTACCTGTTGACCCATTAAGCCGTATTACCAGTGGAAGGCGCCGAGGGGAGCTACCTGTTGACCCATTAAGCCGTATTACCAGTGGAAGGCGCCGAGGGGAGCTACCTGTTGACCCATTAAGCCGTATTACCAGTGGAAGGCGCCGAGGGGAGCTACCTGTTGACCCATTAAGCCGTATTACCAGTGGAAGGCGCCGAGGGGAGCTACCTGTTGACCCATTAAGCCGTATTACCAGTGGAAGGCGCCGAGGGGAGCTACCTGTTGACCCATTAAGCCGTATTACCAGTGGAAGGCGCCGAGGGGAGCTACCTGTTGACCCATTAAGCCGTATTACCAGTGGAAGGCGCCGAGGGGAGCTACCTGTTGACCCATTAAGCCGTATTACCAGTGGAAGGCGCCGAGGGGAGCTACCTGTTGACCCATTAAGCCGTATTACCAGTGGAAGGCGCCGAGGGGAGCTACCTGTTGACCCATTAAGCCGTATTACCAGTGGAAGGCGCCGAGGGGAGCTACCTGTTGACCCATTAAGCCGTATTACCAGTGGAAGGCGCCGAGGGGAGCTACCTGTTGACCCATTAAGCCGTATTACCAGTGGAAGGCGCCGAGGGGAGCTACCTGTTGACCCATTAAGCCGTATTACCAGTGGAAGGCGCCGAGGGGAGCTACCTGTTGACCCATTAAGCCGTATTACCAGTGGAAGGCGCCGAGGGGAGCTACCTGTTGACCCATTAAGCCGTATTACCAGTGGAAGGCGCCGAGGGGAGCTACCTGTTGACCCATTAAGCCGTATTACCAGTGGAAGGCGCCGAGGGGAGCTACCTGTTGACCCATTAAGCCGTATTACCAGTGGAAGGCGCCGAGGGGAGCTACCTGTTGACCCATTAAGCCGTATTACCAGTGGAAGGCGCCGAGGGGAGCTACCTGTTGACCCATTAAGCCGTATTACCAGTGGAAGGCGCCGAGGGGAGCTACCTGTTGACCCATTAAGCCGTATTACCAGTGGAAGGCGCCGAGGGGAGCTACCTGTTGACCCATTAAGCCGTATTACCAGTGGAAGGCGCCGAGGGGAGCTACCTGTTGACCCATTAAGCCGTATTACCAGTGGAAGGCGCCGAGGGGAGCTACCTGTTGACCCATTAAGCCGTATTACCAGTGGAAGGCGCCGAGGGGAGCTACCTGTTGACCCATTAAGCCGTATTACCAGTGGAAGGCGCCGAGGGGAGCTACCTGTTGACCCATTAAGCCGTATTACCAGTGGAAGGCGCCGAGGGGAGCTACCTGTTGACCCATTAAGCCGTATTACCAGTGGAAGGCGCCGAGGGGAGCTACCTGTTGACCCATTAAGCCGTATTACCAGTGGAAGGCGCCGAGGGGAGCTACCTGTTGACCCATTAAGCCGTATTACCAGTGGAAGGCGCCGAGGGGAGCTACCTGTTGACCCATTAAGCCGTATTACCAGTGGAAGGCGCCGAGGGGAGCTACCTGTTGACCCATTAAGCCGTATTACCAGTGGAAGGCGCCGAGGGGAGCTACCTGTTGACCCATTAAGCCGTATTACCAGTGGAAGGCGCCGAGGGGAGCTACCTGTTGACCCATTAAGCCGTATTACCAGTGGAAGGCGCCGAGGGGAGCTACAATTCCAGAGTCCCTCCACCACGTACGTACGTGTGTCCCCGCCCAGGAACCAATTGGTCCCAACTGGGGACTAATAATCGGCCCGGCAGCTGGGACTCATTAGATCCTTGTTAGGGTTAAAAATTAGGGTTTGAGGTTAAGGTTAGGTTTAGGTTCAAGGTTACGGTCAGCCTGGTCACTAGAAACAGCTGTTGATTTCGGACGTTTGAAAAGGTGCTGAGGACGTCGATATATGCCTTCCTTGGCGCTCACCAAAAAAACAATGGATCCTTAAGAGTCTATTGACGCAACCAATAGTTGTTTGATCAGTTTGTTTTGTTGTTTGTTTTGTTGATGTTTATCGGTTTGTTTTATTGATGTTTGATCAGTTTGTTTAGTTGTTTGTTTTGTTGATGTTTATCGGTTTGTTTAGTTGATGTTTGATCAGTTCGTTTTGTTGATGTTTGATTGGTTTGTTTTGTTGATGTTTGTTTTGTTGATGTTTATCGGTTCGTTTTGTTTATGTTTGTTTTGTTGATGTTTATCGGTTCGTTTTGTTTATGTTTGTTTTGTTGATGTTTATCGGTTCGTTTTGTTGATGTTTATCGGTTCGTTTTGTTGATGTTTGTTTGATCGGTTCGTTTGTGGGTGACAGTATAGCCTACTGGTTTGTCTTAAGGATAAGGGTTAGGGATAAGGGTTAGGGATAAGGATTAGGGATAAGAGTTAGGGACAAGGGTTAGTGATAAGGTTAAGGATAAGGGTTAGGGATAAGGTTTAGGGATAAGGGTTAGGGATAAGGATTAGGGATAAGGTTAAGGATAAGGGTTAGGGATAAGGTTAAGGATAAGGGTTAGGGATAAGGTTAAGGATAAGTGTTAGGGATAAAGGTTAGGGATAAGGGTTAGGGATAAGGGTTAGGGATAAGGTGTCTTAGTGCTGTTCTGGAACAACAGACAGACAGACATTCTAACTCACGATGAGCGGAGGAGAAGAATAGCTTCACTTTGAAAGCACTCTGAATCAGGAAACTAGAGTCGTCGCATCCCATTGTGTGTAAAATCACTCAAATGCCAAATCTCAATATCTAAAAAAAGGAGCTGCTCTCTCTGTCTCCTCCCACAGTACATGACAGTGCTAGACATCAGCTAGTCATTTACAGAACTTTAGCTTTGGCATTCAGCATTGAACAGAGGTAATGTAGGTTGCAGTAGCTACATTACCATGATAACTGGAGCGTTAGCTTGTCAGGCGGCTTTACACCACACAGACAGACAGACAGACAGACAGACAGACAGACAGACAGACAGACAGACAGACAGACAGACAGACAGACAGACAGACAGACAGACAGACAGACAGACAGAAACATGACTCTGGTGTCAGTAGGCCTATCGTGGGAGAGATTTGTCTGGTAAAGCATATGATGAATCCAAACCCAAAGAGACAACCTCAATGGCAGTATAATTTCTACTTAATCAGCCTCAGCCCCCAACCCCATGGACAGACACTGATTATAGCAGAGAGAAACCCAACAAGGAGAAGAGAGAGAGAGATTAAGCTGTACACCTGTCACCAGCTCTCCTGTGACCTATCAGTGTGTGAACAGCTATTCTCATAGGGCCCGATTCAGACTTGTACACCTTTCCTATGCACACCTTTCCTACGCACTTCTCATTATTTGCTATTCAGACTTACCTTATGCAGGTGTGTAACGGGCTTTGCAGGCGTGGTTCCCTTGCGCGCTTTTAATTAAACAGCTGAAAACCCTCCCACTTGCTGACCAACCGATTTTCTCATGGAGTTTTCATTCAATAGGGTTTTCAGTACATTTATCCCTTTAAATATGGTGCACCTTTAATTCGAATTTTCTTGACATACTCACTAGAATATATGGAGAGAACGGTCCAGAATATTAGGGATTAATGAAAGAAAGCCATGTAAATACATGCATATTTGTCTCCTTTTCAGCACCAATTGGTAGATTAAAAAAATGCTCTGATCTTGTATATTATTTAGGGTAAGGAAAGTATTTTTGAATAGTAAAAAAAAATACAAATTGGAGAGCCTTTACGCACGAAATACAGTATATTGTTGAATAAAAAATACAGTGAAAGTTGTTCAATCCATTAAATATTGAAAGGTGATCAAACTCAGTGGCTTTAGCTCTATACTGTCATTAGCTACAGAAACCTATAGCCTGGGTCCAACTAAACAAACTGATCATGGCCTATAGCTTGGGTCTAACAACTAAACAAACTGATCATGGCCTATAGCTTGGGTCTAACAACTAAACAAACTGATCATGGCCTACAGCCTGGGTCCAACTAAACAAACTGATCATGGCCTACAGCCTGGGTCCAACTAAACAAACTGATCAGGGCCTACAGCCTGGGTCCAACTAAACAAACTGATCAGGGCCTATAGCCTGGGTCCAACTAAACAAACTGATCAGGGCCTATAGCCTGGGTCCAACTAAACAAACTGATCAGGGCCTATAGCCTGGGTCTAACTAAACAAACTGATCAGGGCCTATAGCCTGGGTCCAACTAAACAAACTGATCAGGGCCTATAGCCTGGGTCCAACTAAACAAACTGATCATGGCCTATAGCTTGGGTCCAACTAAACAAACTGATCAGGGCCTATAGCCTGGGTCTAACTAAACAAACTGATCATGGCCTATAGCTTGAGTCTAACAACTAAACAAACTGATCATGGCCTATAGCCTGGGTCCAACTAAACAAACTGATCATGGCCTATAGCCTGGGTCCAACTAAACAAACTGATCATGGCCTATAGCTTGGGTCTAACAACTAAACAAACTGATCAGGGCCTATAGCCTGGGTCCAACTAAACAAACTGATCATGGCCTATAGCTTGGGTCTAACAACTAAACAAACTGATCATGGCCTATAGCCTGGGTCTAACAACTAAACAAACTGATCATGGCCTATAGCTTGGGTCTAACAACTAAACAAACTGATCAGGGCCTATAGCCTGGGTCCAACTAAACAAACTGATTATGGCCTATAGCTTGGGTCTAACAACTAAACAAACTGATCATGGCCTACAGCCTGGGTCTAACAACTAAACAAACTGTTCATGGCCTATAGCTTGGGTCTAACAACTAAACAAACTGATCAGGGCCTATAGCCTGGGTCCAACTAAACAAACTGATCATGGCCTATAGCTTGGGTCTAACAACTAAACAAACTGATCATGGCCTATAGCTTGGGTCTAACAACTAAACAAACTGAACATGGCCTATAGCTTGGGTCTAACAACTAAACAAACTGATCATGGCCTATAGCTTGGGTCTAACAACTAAACAAACTGATCATGGCCTATAGCTTGGGTCTAACAACTAAACAAAATGATCATGGCCTATAGCTTGGGTCTAACAACTAAACAAACTGATCATGGCCTATAGCTTGGGTCTAACAACTAAACAAACTGATCATGGCCTATAGCTTGGGTCTAACAACTAAACAAACTGATCATGGCCTATAGCTTGGGTCTAACAACTAAACAAAATGATCATGGCCTATAGCTTGGGTCTAACAACTAAACAAACTGATCATGGCCTATAGCTTGGGTCTAACAACTAAACAAACTGATCATGGCCTATAGCTTGGGTCTAACAACTAAACAAACTGATCATGGCCTATAGCTTGGGTCTAACAACTAAACAAACTGATCATGGCCTATAGCTTGGGTCTAACAACTAAACAAACTGATCATGGCCTATAGCTTGGGTCTAACAACTAAACAAACTGATCATGGCCTATAGCTTGGGTCCAACAACTAAACAAACTGATCATGGCCTATAGCTTGGGTCTAACAACTAAACAAACTGATCATGGCCTATAGCTTGGGTCCAACAACTAAACAAACTGATCATGGCCTATAGCTTGGGTCTAACAACTAAACAAACTGATCATGGCCTATAGCTTGGGTCTAACAACTAAACAAACTGATCATGGCCTATAGCTTGGGTCTAACAACTAAACAAACTGATCATGGCCTATAGCTTGGGTCTAACAACTAAACAAACTGATCATGGCCTATAGCTTGGGTCTAACAACTAAACAAACTGATCATGGCCTATAGCTTGGGTCTAACAACTAAACAAACTGATCATGGCCTATAGCTTGGGTCTAACAACTAAACAAACTGATCATGGCCTATAGCTTGGGTCTAACAACTAAACAAACTGATCATGGCCTATAGCTTGGGTCTAACAACTAAACAAACTGATCATGGCCTATAGCTTGGGTCTAACAACTAAACAAACTGATCATGGCCTATAGCTTGGGTCTAACAACTAAACAAACTGATCATGGCCTATAGCTTGGGTCTAACAACTAAACAAACTGATCATGGCCTATAGCTTGGGTCTAACAACTAAACAAACTGATCATGGCCTATAGCTTGGGTCTAACAACTAAACAAACTGATCATGGCCTATAGCTTGGGTCTAACAACTAAACAAACTGATCATGGCCTATAGCTTGGGTCTAACAACTAAACAAACTGATCATGGCCTATAGCTTGGGTCCAACAACTAAACAAACTGATCATGGCCTATAGCTTGGGTCTAACAACTAAACAAAATGATCATGGCCTATAGCTTGGGTCTAACAACTAAACAAACTGATCATGGCCTATAGCTTGGGTCTAATAACTAAACAAACTGATCATGGCCTATAGCTTGGGTCTAATAACTAAACAAACTGATCATGGCCTATAGCTTGGGTCTAACAACTAAACAAACTGATCATGGCCTATAGCTTGGGTCTAACAACTAAACAAACTGATCATGGCCTATAGCTTGGGTCTAACAACTAAACAAACTGATCATGGCCTATAGCTTGGGTCTAACAACTAAACAAACTGATCATGGCCTATAGCTTGGGTCTAACAACTAAACAAACTGATCATGGCCTATAGCTTGGGTCTAACAACTAAACAAACTGATCATGGCCTATAGCTTGGGTCTAACAACTAAACAAACTGATCATAGCCTATAGCTTGGGTCTAACAACTAAACAAACTGATCATGGCCTATAGCTTGGGTCTAACAACTAAACAAACTGATCATGGCCTATAGCTTGGGTCTAACAACTAAACAAACTGATCATGGCCTATAGCTTGGGTCTAACAACTAAACAAACTGATCATGGCCTATAGCTTGGGTCTAACAACTAAACAAACTGATCATGGCCTATAGCTTGGGTCTAACAACTAAACAAACTGATCATGGCCTATAGCTTGGGTCTAACAACTAAACAAACTGATCATGGCCTATAGCTTGGGTCTAACAACTAAACAAACTGATCATGGCCTATAGCTTGGGTCTAACAACTAAACAAACTGATCATGGCCTATAGCTTGGGTCTAACAACTAAACAAACTAATCATGGCCTATAGCTTGGGTCTAACAACTAAACAAACTGATCATGGCCTATAGCTTGGGTCTAACAACTAAACAAACTGATCATGGCCTATAGCTTGGGTCTAACAACTAAACAAACTGATCATGGCCTATAGCTTGGGTCTAACAACTAAACAAACTGATCATGGCCTATAGCTTGGGTCTAACAACTAAACAAACTGATCATGGCCTATAGCCTGGGTCTAACAACTAAACAAACTGATCATGGCCTATAGCTTGGGTCTAACAACTAAACAAACTGATCATGGCCTATAGCTTGGGTCTAACAACTAAACAAACTGATCATGGCCTATAGCTTGGGTCTAACAACTAAACAAACTGATCATGGCCTATAGCTTGGGTCTAACAACTAAACAAACTGATCATGGCCTATAGCTTGGGTCTAACAACTAAACAAACTGATCATGGCCTATAGCTTGGGTCTAACAACTAAACAAACTGATCATGGCCTATAGCTTGGGTCTAACAACTAAACAAACTGATCATGGCCTATAGCTTGGGTCTAACAACTAAACAAACTGATCATGGCCTATAGCTTGGGTCTAACAACTAAACAAACTGATCATGGCCTATAGCTTGGGTCTAACAACTAAACAAACTGATCATGGCCTATAGCTTGGGTCTAACAACTAAACAAACTGATCATGGCCTATAGCCTGGGTCTAACAACTAAACAAACTGATCATGGCCTATAGCTTGGGTCTAACAACTAAACAAACTGATCATGGCCTATAGCTTGGGTCTAACAACTAAACAAACTGATCATGGCCTATAGCTTGGGTCTAACAACTAAACAAACTGATCATGGCCTATAGCTTGGGTCTAACAACTAAACAAACTGATCATGGCCTATAGCTTGGGTCTAACAACTAAACAAACTGATCATGGCCTATAGCTTGGGTCTAACAACTAAACAAACTGATCATGGCCTATAGCTTGGGTCTAACAACTAAACAAACTGATCATGGCCTATAGCTTGGGTCTAACAACTAAACAAACTGATCATGGCCTATAGCTTGGGTCTAACAACTAAACAAACTGATCATGGCCTATAGCTTGGGTCTAACAACTAAACAAACTGATCATGGCCTATAGCTTGGGTCTAACAACTAAACAAACTGATCATGGCCTATAGCTTGGGTCTAACAACTAAACAAACTGATCATGGCCTATAGCTTGGGTCTAACAACTAAACAAACTGATCATGGCCTATAGCTTGGGTCTAACAACTAAACAAAATGATCATGGCCTATAGCTTGGGTCTAACAACTAAACAAACTGATCATGGCCTATAGCTTGGGTCTAACAACTAAACAAACTGATCATGGCCTATAGCTTGGGTCTAACAACTAAACAAACTGATCATGGCCTATAGCTTGGGTCTAACAACTAAACAAACTGATCATGGCCTATAGCTTGGGTCTAACAACTAAACAAACTGATCATGGCCTATAGCTTGGGTCTAACAACTAAACAAACTGATCATGGCCTATAGCTTCGGTCTAACAACTAAACAAACTGATCATGGCCTATAGCTTGGGTCTAACAACTAAACAAACTGATCATGGCCTATAGCTTGGGTCTAACAACTAAACAAACTGATCATGGCCTATAGCTTGGGTCTAACAACTAAACAAACTGATCATGGCCTATAGCTTGGGTCTAACAACTAAACAAAATGATCATGGCCTATAGCTTGGGTCTAACAACTAAACAAACTGATCATGGCCTATAGCTTGGGTCTAACAACTAAACAAACTGATCATGGCCTATAGCTTGGGTCTAACAACTAAACAAACTGATCATGGCCTATAGCTTGGGTCTAACAACTAAACAAACTGATCATGGCCTATAGCTTGGGTCTAACAACTAAACAAACTGATCATGGCCTATAGCTTCGGTCTAACAACTAAACAAACTGATCATGGCCTATAGCTTGGGTCTAACAACTAAACAAACTGATCATGGCCTATAGCTTGGGTCTCCACATTTCATCCCAAGTTATGAGACCAGCATTTCACTTCAAACTTCACAGTGGAAAAGGTGATATATGCTTCAGTTTGCTGCCATATGACTGGTTTCACATTTGTGACCCGTTTCAGGAACCTAGGCGCAAGCCGCACGTTACTACTTCACAGGAGAGGAAGTAAAACACAAATGGTTTCACATTTTTGCCAGAAATGCCTTCTGAACTTCATGTGCCTTAATAATAAACTTGTATGCCATCTGTAAATACAAATACAATTATTAAATTACGAGCCTAGTTAGTTTAGCCATGGAAAAAGACAGGAATGATTGGCTGAGATTGGCTGAGATAATGGATGGGCTGGAAATGCCGAGAGATGAGTTCGGATTGGTCTGCTACGTAGCATGCTTCTGTCTATAGCAGGAGCTGCTCAGTATGTGTTGATAATCCTTGCTACCGTGGCTTTTTTGAAAGATATGACGTTAGCCATGGAGAACTGCAAAAGTGTTGCTACTGCTCTCAACAACATGGCTGCCCTGAATTTATCAGGCGCTATCGACAAAGATCAGTGGGAAAAAGTTGTGATGGACTAATTTCTGCACACAGTCAGTGTGAACCGGAGTGACTTGACACAACGTGTGCCAAACAAGCTGTACAAACTAAACAGAGTTAAATGGTTCCAGTCTGCCGTGAAGCGCTCATCCATGTATACGGGTAAGAGTTTAGCTACATTTTCAGATATTATACGTTTCTAATTTTGTCAGAAAGTTGTTTTCATTTCAAGTTAAAGCGTACTCTTAGCTAGCTAGCTAGCTAACATTAACTTGCTGGTTCGCTAGTTAATGTTACGTGTATGAGCTGTGTAGTATTATTTGTATCTCAGAAATCCATTTGCATTGCTAGTTATAGCCTAATGTTAGCTAACTAGCGAACATTGAACATAGTTAGTTAGCTTTAGCTACCTGGAGATTCATACTACAGCATTTCATGCATGGTCGCTAGCTATGACAACTCTTTTGTATTACTACTGTATGGGTTGGGATTATGGTTAATTGTTTAGCTAGCTAGCTACATGTCTAAGCAAAAGACTTCACTTCGCCAGATGATTACATCAAGTTAGCCAGGTGTGTCTGGGGGTGATTACGGCCATCTATTGTATCTCATGAACATGTGTACATGTCTAGACAGTAGTGACCCATCCACTCAGCTAGATGTGGCTGGGGGGTGGTTATAGCATCATCTAATAATGATAAAATATTGATACAATATTTTTATCTGGTCACTTTCTATTTTTGATATTGCTACTATGCAAATATGCAAGTAACCATTTCACTGTAACGTTTACAGCTTTCTGTATCCTGTGCATGTGACAAATAAACGTTTATTTTATTTTATGTAGTAATAATATAGTGAGTGTTTACCAGAGACGGTAATGTGAAGAACAACATGACCTGCACCAAAGTCAGATTAGGATATAGACCAAGGACTAGATAAAGAGTTTTTCCTTATTGTAGGCTACTACTTTTACCACTTTTAGTCTTGAAATCTTTGGTTGTTTACTACACTACCTTACTCCCTCTGTTTAGCACATGGCCTCACATGAGATGGGCGGGGCTAAGGCTTAAGAGGGTGTGAAGGATGCTGAATGGGTGTAGACAAAGAAGACCTCTCCAGTAGGTGTACCAAAACATTCAAGGGCCATTTTCTCAAAAGTGAGGTTACAAGTTTATCAACTTTCAAAGCAGAAACATTGAAAAATGTTTATTTTCAATTTACAATCTGTAGAAAGAATGAGAATAGAAAGGTTCAAAACTTTTGTAAAAACATCACAGTACAGTTGAAAAATATATGGCAAACAGAAATCCAATCTGGATGGTGTTAAGAGATAGATGGGAGGTGTTGAATGGAGTTGAAGGATGGGACTAATAACAACTAACAACAACTAATAACAACAAGATAACTAATGTAGAGCATACTGTCTCCATAATAAGTATATAGGTTATAGGTTGAGAGCTTAAGTGAAAGAGCACAGTTAGAAAG
The DNA here is from genome assembly GCF_964263955.1 of Coregonus lavaretus. Taxonomy (NCBI): domain Eukaryota; kingdom Metazoa; phylum Chordata; class Actinopteri; order Salmoniformes; family Salmonidae; genus Coregonus; species Coregonus lavaretus. The sequence continues at coordinate 244,215 of NW_028158284.1, forward strand.
ATATGGCATATAGAAGCAAACTGGATGGACATCATGAAAATGATCGGCGAGGTTGAGGGTAGAGGAAGTTCAGGAGTTAAAACAAACAAATTAGAATTATTGTCAATTTGGCTGTGTCTATAAAATGTATATAGTATGTATGGGCTGGAAGTAGAGGCCTAAGCGTTGTTGTTCACTAGTTTACTCCAATTAGGGAAGGGATGGTGGGGTTGGAAAGTAATAAAGGGAAATATATATGTATGTATATATGTATGTATGTGTGTGTATATATATATATATATATATATATATATATATATATATACAGTGGGGAGAACAAGTATTTGATACACTGCCGATTTTGCAGGTTTTCCTACTTACAAAGCATGTAGAGGTATGTAATTTTTATCATAGGTACAGTGGGGAGAACAAGTATTCGATACACTGCCGATTTTGCAGGTTTTCCTACTTACAAAGCATGTAGAGGTCTGTCATTTTTATCATAGGTACACTTCAACTGTGAGAGATGGAATCTAAAACAAAAATCCAGAAAATCACATTGTATGATTTTTAAGTAATTAATTTGCATTTTATTGCATGACATAAGTATTTGATACATCAGAAAAGCAGAACTTAATATTTGGTACAGAAACCTTTGTTTGCAATTACAGAGATCATACGTTTCCTGTAGGTCTTGTAGGTCTTGACCAGGTTTGCACACACTGCAGCAGGGATTTTGGCCCACTCCTCCATACAGACCTTCTCCAGATCCTTCAGGTTTCGGGGCTGTCGCTGGGCAATACGGACTTTCAGCTCCCTCCAAATATTTTCTATTGGATTCAGGTCTGGAGACTGGCTAGGCCACTCCAGGACCTTGAGATGCTTCTTACGGAGCCACTCCTTAGTTGCCCTGGCTGTGTGTTTCGGGTCGTTGTCATGCTGGAAGACCCAGCCACGACCCATCTTCAATGCTCTTACTGAGGGAAGGAGGTTGTTGGCCAAGATCTCGCAATACATGGCCCCATCTATCCTCCCCTCAATACAGTGCAGTCGTCCTGTCCCCTTTGCAGAAAAGCATCCCCAAATAATGATTTTTCCACCTCCATGCTTCACGGTTGGGATGGTGTTCTTGGGGTTGTACTCATCCTTCTTCTTCCTCCAAACACGGCGAGTGGAGTTTAGACCAAATAGCTCTATTTTTGTCTCATCAGACCACATGACCTTCTCCCATTCCTCCTCTGGATCATCCAGATGGTCATTGGCAAACTTCAGACGGGCCTGGACATGCGCTGGCTTGAGCAGGGGGACCTTGCGTGCGCTGCAGGATTTTAATCCATGACGGTGTAGTGCAGGGGTGTCAAACTCATTTTGGTTCAGGGGCCACATACAGCGCAATCTGATCTCAAGTGGGCCGGGCCAGTAAAATAATAGCAAAATAACCCATAAATAACGTCAACTCCAAATCTTTACCTTTGTTTTTCAATATTATGCCTTAATTGATCATTTAGCCTACATATGTGCATTATAACTCACAGATCACAGTGGATCTACAAAGGCACAAAACATTTATTCACAGATAGGCCTATGGAACTGAAAAAATGGCATTTCACTTTGATTAAAACAACTTGTTTTATTAACTTATTATTAAAAAAGTATTTGATCCCCTGCTGATTTTGTACGTTTGCCCACTGACAAAGAAATGATCAGTCTATAATTTTAATGGTAGGTTTACATGAACAGTGAGAGACAGAATAACAAAAAAGAAATCCAGAAAAACGCATGTCAAAAATATTATAAATTGATTTGCATTTTAATGAGGGAAATAAGTATTTGGCCCCTCTGCAAAACATGACTTAGTACTTGGTGGCAAAACCCTTGTTGGCAATCACAGAGGTCACCAGGTTTGCACACATCTCAGGAGGGATTTTGCCCCATTCCTCTTTGCATATCTTCTCCAAGTCATTAAGGTTTGGAGGCTGACGTTTGGCAACTCGAACCTTCAGCTCCCTCCACAGATTTTCTATGGGATTAAGGTCTGGAGACTGGCTAGGCCACTCCAGGACCTTAATGTGCTTCTTCTTGAGCCACTCCTTTGTTGCCTTGGCCGTGTATTTTGGGTCATTGTCATGCTGGAATACCCATCCACGACCCATTTTCAATGCCCTGGCTGAGGGAAGGAGGTTCTCACCCAAGATTTGACGGTACATGGCCCCGTCCATCGTCCCTTTGATGCAGTGAAGATGTCCTGTCCCCTTAGCAGAAAAACACCCCCAAAGCATAATGTTTCCACCTCCATGTTTGACGGTGGGGATGGTGTTCTTGGGGTATTCCTCCTCCTCCAATCACAGCGAGTTGAGTTGATGCCAAAGAGCTCCATTTTGGTCTCATCTGACCACAACACTTTCACCCAGTTCTCCTCTGAATCATTCAGATGTTCATTGGCAAACTTCAGACGAGCATGTATATGTGTTTTCTTGAGCAGGGGGACCTTGCGGGCGCTGCAGGATTTCAGTCCTTCACGGCGTAATGTGTTACCAATTGTTTTCTTGGTGACTATGGTCCCAGCTGCCTTGAGATCATTGAGAAGATCCTCCCGTGTAGTTCTGGGCTGATTCCTCACTGTTCTCATGATCGTTGCAACTCCACGAGGTGAGATCTTGCATGGAGCCCCAGGCCAAGGGAGATTGACAGTTATTTTGTGTTTCTTCCATTTGCGAATAATCGCACCAACTGTTGTCACCTTCTCACCAAGCTGCTTGGCGATGGTCTTGTAGCCCATTACAGCCTTGTTTAGGTCTACAATCTTGTCCCTGACATCCTTGGAGAGCTCTTTGGTCTTGGCCATGGTGGAGAGTTTGGAATCTGATTGATTGATTGCTTCTGTGGACAGGTGTCTTTTATACAGGTAACAAAATGAGATTAGGAGCACTCCCTTTAAGAGTGTGCTCCTAATCTCAGCTTGTTACCTGTATAAAAGACACCTGGGAGCCAGAAATCTTTCTGATTGAGAGGGGGTCAAATACTTATTTCCCTCATTAAAATGCAAATCAATTTATAACATTTTTGACATGCGTTTTTCTTGATTTTTTTGTTGTTATTCTGTCTCTCACTGTTCAATTAAACCTACCATTAAAATTATAGACTGATCATTTCTTTGTCAGTGGGCAAACGTACAAAATCAGCAGGGGATCAAATACTTTTTTCCCCTCACTGTATATTTGCGAGAATAAAAAAAAACATATGGGGGATTGGAAGTGATGCAGACAATTACATTGATGGAAGTTACAATCTATCTGCAATATTAAAGCTGATCTACCCCCTAAAAAATAAAAAATAAATAAAATAATAATAAATAAATAAAAAACACAAAAAATAAATATAAAAAATTAGACTGATTATTGTGGAGAGTTCTGATGACCTCACATGGTGCCATCCTACTTCTGACACCGGTGCAGCAAATTCAGATTAACTGTCATTTCTGTTTAAAATAAGATTCACAGTAATCATTCTATAGTGAATGTACAGTATATACAGTGCCTTTAGAAAGTATTCACACCCCTTGACTTTTTCCACATTTTGTTGTGTTACAGCCTGAATTTAAAATAGATTTAATTCAGATTTTGTGTCACTGACATACCTCATAATGTCAGAGTAATTATGTTTTTAGAATGTTTTACAAATTAATACAAAATTAAAAGGTGGAATGTCTTGAGTCAATAAGTATTCAACTCCTTTGTTATGGCAAGCCTAAATAATTTCAGGAGTATAAATTTGCTTAACAAGTCGCATAATAAGTTGCATGGACTCACTCTGTGTGCAATAATAGTGTTTAACAGGATTTTGAATGACTACCTCATCTCTGTACTCCACACATACAATTATCTGTAAGGTCGAGCAGTGAATTTCAAACACAGATTCAACCACAAAGACCAGGGAGGTTTTCCAATGCCTCACAAAGAAGGACACCTATTGGTAGATGGGTAAAACATTTTTAAAGCAGACATTGAATATCCATTTGAGCATGGTGAAGTTAGTAATTACACTTTGGATGGTGTATCAATACACCCAGTCACTACAAAGATACAGGCGTCCTTCTTAACTCAGTTGCTGGAGAGGAAGGAAACCGCTCATGGATTTCACCATGAGGCCAATGGTGACTTTAAAACAGTGTAATGGCTGTGATAGGAGAAAACTGAGGATGGATCGATCAACAACGTTGTAGTTACTCCACAATACTAACCTAATTGACAGAGTGAAAAGAAGGAAGCCTGTACAGAATAAAAATATTCCGAAACATACATCCTGTTTGCAATAAGGCACTAAAGTAAAACAGTAAGAAATGTGGCAAAGAAATTAACGTTATGTCCTGAATACAAAATGTTATGTTTGGGACAAATCCAATACAACACATCACTGAGTACCACTCTTCATATTTTCAAGCATGGTGGTGGCTGCATCATGTTATGGTTATGCTTGTCATCAGCACGGACTTAGGAGTTTTTTTAGGATAAAAAGAAATGGAATAGAGCTAAGGCAAAATCCCAGAGGAAAACCTGGTTCAGTCTTCTTTCCAATTTAACCCGGTCAGTTGACTGAGAACACATTCTCATTTACAGCAGCAACCTGGGGAATAGAGGAGGGGGGATGAATGAGCCAATTGGAAACTTGGAATGATTAGGTGGCCATGATGGTATGAAGGCCAGATTGGGAATTTAGCCAGGACACCGGGGTTAACACCACTTCTCTTACAATAAGTGCCATGGGATCTTTATTGACCACAAAGAGTTAGGACACCGGTTTAACATCACCCTACACAGGGCAATGTCCCCAATCACTGCCCTGGGGAATTAGGATATTTTGGGGGGGGAACCAGAGTATAAAGTCCCTCCTACTGGCCCTCCAACACCACTTCCAGCAGCAAACCATTCTCCCCTTCAGGGACCGACCAACCCTGCTTATCTTCAGAGGCAAGCCAGCATACTTATGTAAATTCAATAATTCTCAATTTAATTTGTAATACATTTGCAAACATTTCTAAAAACATGTTTTCAATTTGTCATTATGGGTATTGTCTGTAGATGGGTGAGAAAAAAATCAATTTAATCAATTATAATTTTGAATTTAGGCTGTAACACAACAAAATGTGGAATAAATCAAGGGGTATGAATACTTTCTGAAGGACTGTATCTGATTCTAATCTGCAGGTTCTCTTATGTGGCTGTGGAACAGCCTGTCTCTCTCCGTTTCTTTCCATCAGTTGCTGATCCATGTTCCTTTGTTCTCATTCACCTGAGATCATGTCTCTCATTGTTGCATTCTGGGTTATAAAACTGCAGTCCCAAAGTACCTCTGCCACGGGGCTAAAACTTGTTCCTGATAATCTAATTTGATGTAGTTCTGTTCTGGAGAGTCTCCTCCTAAGCCGTTCATGAAGTTTAATAAAGCACCACCATTGCCCAGGGGAGCTGGTATTAGCCACGACGCGAGCTGCCACTGTTTCTACGAATCACATCAACATAATAAGGCTGTTGTACGGGACTTTGATACCTTCCATTCCTCCCTCCTTCACCTTCTTCCCTCTGCAGCTCACTCCCTTCTCCTCCCTCCCTCCATCTCCTCTCAACTCTTCACTCCCTCCTCCTCCCTCCCTCCATCTCCACTCAGCTCTTCACTCCCTCCTCCTCCCTCCTCTCTCCTCTCTCCATCTCCACTCAGCTCTTCACTCCCTCCTCCTCCCTCCTCTCTCCTCTCTCCATCTCCTCTCAGCTCTTCACTCCCTCCTCCTCCCTCCTCTCTCCTCTCTCCATCTCCTCTCAGCTCTTCACTCCCTCCTCCTCCCTCCCTCTCCTCTCAGCTCTTCACTCCCTCCTCCTCCCTCCCTCTCCTCTCCTCTCAGCTCTTCACTCCCTCCTCCTCCCTCCCTCTCCTCTCAGCTCTTCACTCCCTCCTCCTCCCTCCCTCTCCTCTCCTCTCAGCTCTTCACTCCCTCCTCCTCCCTCCCTCTCCTCTCAGCTCTTCACTCCCTCCTCCTCCCTCCCTCTCCTCTCAGCTCTTCCTCCCTCCTCACTCCCTTCCTATTCCTCTTCTTTCATCTCTCTGTTCCTCTTCTCTCTCTCTCCTTCTCCCTCCTCTCATTTCCCACCATCCCTCCTCCGCTTCCTCCACTCCCTCCCTTGTCATTCTCTTTCCCTCTCTCCATGTTTCCTCCTCTGTCTATCCTCCTGAGGGAGTTGTGTTTCTGTGTTGTTTGAACACCTGGCCGCAGCACGTCTGTCTGAACAAGAGGAGAGGAGGGAAGACGGAGAGATTTCTCATTTAGTAAAGATCGCGGTGGTTCTAAATGCTCCGGCGGGTAGCGTGCGGTGAATGCCAACGCTGGTTGATTGGCAGCTGGGGCGGCCGCGGCAGCATTTGCATGGCATTTAGCAGGCGAGAGGAGACCGGCGACCAGTGAGAGGCGGGCGGAGTGGGGGGGACGACGAATAAACAAGTCAGCTCCTACGTTCACTACCATCACACACTTCCTCAAGACCCTGCGTCTCAATCCCACCACCACCTCCCTCCTAGCCCCCCAACCCCACAGACAGACACTCATTATGGGGTGGCATTTAGCAGGAGATAAGGCCACCGAGGAGAGAGAGAGACAGAGAGAGAGAGAGAGAGACAGAGAGAGAGAGAGAGAGAGAGAGAGAGAGAGAGAGAGAGAGAGAGAGAGAGAGAGAGAGAGAGAGAGAGAGAGAGAGAGAGAGAGAGAGCAGTAGTGGTGCATTAGTTGTAATATTTCTGTTTAACTATTGTATTGGCACATTGAATGACTGGTATAGTAAATCACCACTCATTTCACATCATTCTAAAAATAATCATGTACAAGGGAAGCTCAGTTATCTTATCCATTAGAAACAAGGAAAGCTCAGTTAAATAATCTATTAGAAACAAGGGAAGCTCAGTTATCTTATCCATTAGAAACAAGGGGATCTCAGTTATCTAATCTATTACAAACAAGGGGATCTCAGTTATCTAATCTATTAGAAACAAGGGGATCTCAGTTATCTTATCCATTAGAAACAAGGGCATCTCAGTTATCTAATCTATTAGAAACAAGGGGATCTCAGTTATCTAATCTATTAGAAACAAGGGGATCTCAGTTATCTAATCTATTAGAAACAAGGGAAGCTTTATGGGATGCCACCAAAGGTTTAATTAAAATAATGCAACTACATTTGCATCTGAGTTGAATAAATCACAATTAAAGAAGATATCAGATTAGGAAATGTTGTTAATGTTGTTAACTGTGTTAGTGTTCTCAACAAATATTTTTAGACCAGGTAGTTATTACTCTGTCCAAAGTCAATCCAGAACTTAATTTATTGATTAGACAGAGAGCAGAATTTGCCATCCATCGAGTAAGACTCAACCATTACTTCCATGGTCATCGCCCCAGTCGTTTACTGGCCAACAAGCTACGCAGTAATGATCAATTAGCTGATATAGCAACTATTGAATCTGAAACAGGGAAATTACTATCAGAACCTAAATTTAACAATTATACATTCTCCCGCTTCCATAAAGAATTGCACACCTGTGATTGTAAATCCACACCAAGCCAAACTAAGTCCTTTCTAAAAGATTTAAGAAGTCCTCTTCGGTCAACAGAGGAAGCCACCTCGCTGGGAGCCCATATCTCTCTCAATGAACTCAAAATGGCATTGGATAGCATGAATAAATGCAAATCACCTGGATGGGACGGTATTCCTCCTGAGGCCTATTTACAATTTTGGAATCAATCCAATCCGGTCCACTATTTCTTAGAATGATTAATACAGCCGTTCATAAAGGTTCATTTGGGAGAGATGTGAATACAGCACTAATTTAGCTTTTATAAAAAAAGGTAAGGATGCCACCCAGTGCTCTTACTATCGCCACCTATCTTTGATAAGCCCAGACGGTCCCAGACGGTCCCAGACGGTCCCAGACGGTCCACACCGACCAAAGCGGGTTTGTTCATAGCCGCAAGAAGTAGGAGTGCTGAGGGTGCTACGCCACCCCCGGAAAAATCAGAATAAAAAATATATAATAAGAAATGTTTATTGATTTTTTGAAAAAGTAGTGCACTGGGCCTTTACTAGTATGAGCGGACCCATATAGACTACACTATCTGTAGTGCAAAAAAAACAAAAACATCTGCATCTCTGCTTTGGCAAAAAAGTTCGTTGTATAATTAAGAACAGTATCTTGCAGGATTCAATAGTTGGAATTGTTAGAGTTGTTTTCTCTGTGATTGATTCTAATGGACACCAGAAATAACAAAACCCTGTCCTCAAACATTTACATCAAAAGGTGAAAAGTTATGGGCAAAGACTCAAAACATCAAATAACATGGAAAACAACCATTTGGAGCGCCATTTGAACTTTTTTTTTTATAAATCAAAATGCCTTTTTTTTGGCAGAAATGCCTTCTGGAACATGTGAACTTTCATGTGCCTTAATAATAAATGTGTCATCTGTAAATATGAATAAAGTTGTTAAATTACGAGCCTAGTTGGTTTAGCCACAGAAAAAGACAGGAACCTTCCCGCTAGCCATGATTGCCTGAGATAATGAGTGGGCTGGACATGCCGAGAGATGAGTTTGGATTGGTCTGCCATGTAGCGTGCTTCTGTCTATAATATGAGCTGGTCAGTATGTGTAGGTAATCCTTTCTAACTCTGGTTTTTTGAAAGATATCACATAGTAGAACTGCATAAGTGTTGCTCTCCACTTTCTGGAGGAACGAGTTTTGAAATCAGTGGAATTAGAGTATAATAGCTAAGGAGATGGAGAAAATTCTGGAGTTTGATTGTAAATATGCAGACGGAGTTGAAAAGAGAACACACAGAAGGCTGCTGTATAAAACACCTGTCTCCGGATTACATCTTCAAACTAAGGGCAACCGTGGCATCCGTGACAGAGAGGGAGAACCGTCTAGCTAGCTACGTTTTCAGATATCATAAGTTTCTAATTTTGTCAAAGTCGTTTTCATTTCAAGTTAAAGTGTACTGTTAGCTAGCTAGCTAGCTAACGTTAGCTGGCTGGCTAGCTAGCTAACGGTACGTGTATGATCTGTGTAGTAATATTATTTGTATCTCAGAGCCATTTGCATTGCTAGTTATAGCCTAATGTTAGCTAGCTAACATTGAACCTGATTGGTTAGCTACCTGCAGATTCATGCAGGGTAGTAACATTATGAGATGGGATCATGGTTCATTGTTTAGCTAGCTAGCTACATGTCTAAACAAAAGACTCCACTATGCAAGTAACTATTTCAATAGAATGTTCATGATGTCACTGCGACTACAGTCGATTGACGTAGCTGGTAAATTCGCTCTAGCTATCTACTCCGATTTCAGAGCACTCTCGTCTGAGTGTGCCAGAGTGCAGAATAACTGACGAATTTACAAACACTTAACACCCGTTGAATATGGCCGGTGTCAGTAAACGTTGGTAAAAAAGCGCAATTAAATTGTTACCAGCAGCACAGTTGCAGTCACCAATGCTCTGGATAACATAAAAACAGCCTAACCAGCTCTGCTAGGGTGAGTAAAATGGTCAGAGTGAGCTGTGCTCTCATTTGTGTCTGGCAGTAGCTAGCAAGCTAGCCAATGTTAGCCAGTTAGCTTGACTGCTGTTGTTAGGTCAGAACGCTCGGCTCAACCCTACTCCTCAGGTCAGAGCGTCCAGTGTGCGCTCTGAACGCTCCGAGAACGAAATTCTCTGAATTTACGAACGGCCAATGTGACAACGCTCTGAGTTTATGAACGCCCAGAGCACACTCTGGCACTCCAGATTAAGTTTACGAACACACCTGTAGCATAAGCCAGCCTTTAGTCTTTAAATATTTGTTTGTTTAGTATATAGCCTCACATGTGAATCCTTAAAGAGATGGGTGGGGCTAAAGCTTAAAAGGGTGTGAACGATGCTGAATGGGTGTAGACAAAGAAGAGCTCTCCAGTAGGTACCAAAACATTCAAGGGCCATTTTCTCAAAAGTGAGGTTACAAGTTTATCAACTTTCAAAGCAGAATTCTTTCCCATTGTTCCCCATTTTGTAGCTCTGAGTCTCTACTTTTATCCAATGTAAAAAACACAATTTCAAATGTTGCTACCTAAGACCGAATCGAGCCGGTCGGTCACAAATGTAGACACCCAGAAAAACAATGCACAATACAGTAATTGAGTACATTGAGACATCAAGTGGTTTGTGATAATGTGATGATGTGGCTCAGTTGGTAGAGCGTGGTGCATGCTAATGCAAGGGTTGTGGGTTCGATTCCCACGGGGGACCATTATGAAAATGTATGTAAGTTGCTCTGGATAAGAGTGTCTGCTAAAAAGGAATGAATATTCCATTTCAGGTTTCATATAGAAATACTGTATCTCAGATACTTCATCAGAAACAACAGCTCATTGGGCTGTTTTATCTCTCCATGCTAGACTTGATAGACTAGAATGGTCATACTAGGGCTAGGGGCACACTCAGACATACAGTGGGGGAAAAAAGTATTTAGTCAGCCACCAATTGTGCAAGTTCTCCCACTTAAAAAGATGAGAGAGGCCTGTAATTTTCATCATAGGTACACGTCAACTATGACAGACAAACTGAGAATTTTTTTTCCAGAAAATCAGATTGTAGGGTTTTTAATGAATTTATTTGCAAATTATGGTGGAAAATAAGTATTTGGTCAATAACAAAAGTTTCTCAATACTTTGTTATATACCCTTTGTTGGCAATGACACAGGTCAAACGTTTTCTGTAAGTCTTCACAAAGTTTTCACACACTGTTGCTGGTATTTTGGCCCATTCCTCCATGCAGATCTCCTCTAGAGCAGTGATGTTTTGGGGCTGTCGCTGGGCAACACCGACTTTCAACTCCCTCCAAAGATTTTCTATGGGGTTGAGATCTGGAGACTGGCTAGGCCACTCCAGGACCTTGAAATGCTTCTTACGAAGCCACTCCTTCGTTGCCCGGGCAGTGTGTTTGGGATCATTGTCATGCTGAAAGACCCAGCCACGTTACATCTTCAATGCCCTTGCTGATGGAAGGAGGTTTTCACTCAAAATCTCACGATACATGGCCCCATTCATTCTTTCCTTTACATGGATCAGTCGTCCTGGTCCCTTTGCAGAAAAACAGCCCCAAAGCATGATGTTTCCACCCCCATGCTTCACAGTAGGTATGGTGTTCTTTGGATGCAACTCAGCATTCTTTGTCCTCCAAACACGACGAGTTGAGTTTTTACCAAAAAGTTCTATTTTGGTTTCATCTGACCATATGACATTCTCCCAATCCTCTTCTGGATCATCCAAATGCACTTCAGACGGGCCTGGACATGTACTGGCTTAAGCAGGGGGACATGTCTCGCACTGCAGGATTTGAGTCCCTGGCAGCGTAGTGTGTTACTGATGGTTGGCTTTGTTACTTTGGTCCCAGCTCTCTGCAGGTCATTCACTAGGTCCCCCCGTGTGGTTCTGGGATTTTTGCTCACCGTTCTTGTGATCATTTTGACCCCACGGGGTGAGATCTTGCGTGGAGCCCCAGATCGAGGGAGCTTATCAGTGGTCTTGTATGTCTTCCATTTCCTAATAATTGCTCCCACAGTTGATTTCTTCAAACCAAGCTGCTTACCTATTGCAGATTCAGTCTTCCCAGCCTGGTGCAGGTCTACAATTTTGTTTTTGGTGTCCTTTTGACAGCTCTTTGGTCTTGGCCATTGTGAAGTTTGGAGTGTGACTGTTTGAGGTTGTGGACAGGTGTCTTTTATACTGATAACAAGTTCAAACAGGTGCCATTAATACAGGTAACGAGTGGAGGACAGAGGAGCCTCTTAAAGAGGAAGTTACAGGTCTGTGAGAGCCAGAAATCTTGCTTGTTTGTAGGTGACCAAATACTTATTTTCCACCATAATTTGCAAATAAATTCATTAAAAATCCTACAATGGGATTTTCTGGATTTTTTTTTCTCCATTTGTCTGTCATAGTTGACGTGTACCTATGATGAAAATTACAGGCCTCTCTCATCTTTTTAAGTGGGAGAACTTGCACAATTGGTGGCTGACTAAATACTTTTTTTCCCCACTGTATATATACAGTGGGGAGAACAAGTATTTGATACACTGCCGATTTTGCAGGTTTTCCTACTTACAAAGCATATAGAGGTCTGTAATTTTTATCATAGGTACACTTCAACTGTGAGAGACGGAATCTAAAAAAATCCAGAAAATCACATTGTATGATTTTTAAGTAATTAATTTGCATTTTATTGCATGACATAAGTATTTGATACATCAGAAAAGCTGAACTTAATATTTGGTACAGAAACCTTTGTTTGCAATTACAGAGATCATACGTTTCCTGTAGGTCTTGACCAGGTTTGCACACACTGCAGCAGGGATTTTGGCCCACTCCTCCATACAGACCTTCTCCAGATCCTTCAGGTTTCGGGGCTGTCGCTGGGAAATACGGACTTTCAGCTCCCTCCAAAGATTTTCTATTGGGTTCAGGTCTGGAGACTGGCTAGGCCACTCCAGGACCTTGAGATGTTTCTTACGGAGCCACTTCTTAGTTGCCCTGGCTGTGTGTTTCGGGTCGTTGTCATGCTGGAAGACCCATCTTCAATGCTCTTACTGAGGGAAGGAGGTTGTTGGCCAAGATCTCGCGATACATGGCCCCATCCATCCTCCCCTCAATACGGTGCAGTCGTCCTGTCCCCTTTGCAGAAAAGCATCCCCAAAGAATGATGTTTCCACCTCCATGCTTCACGGTTGGGATGGTGTTCTTGGGGTTGTACTCATCCTTCTTCTTCCTCCAAACACGGCGAGTGGAGTTTAGACCAAAAAGCTCTATTTTTGTCTAATCAGAACACATGACCTTCTCCCATTCCTCCTCTGGATCATCCAGATGGTCATTGGTAAACTTCAGACGGGCCTGGACATGCGCTGGCTTGAGCAGGGGGACCTTGCGTGCGCTGCAGGATTTTAATCCATGACGGCGTAGTGTGTTACTAATGGTTTTCTTTGAGACTGTGGTCCCAGCTCTCTTCAGGTCATTGACCAGGTCCTGCCGTGTAGTTCTGGGCTGATCCCTCACCTTCCTCATGATCATTGATGCCCCACGAGGTGAGATCTTGCATGGAGCCCCAGACCGAGGGTGATTGACCGGCATCTTGAACCATTTTCTAATAATTGCGCCAACAGTTGTTGCCTTCTCACCAAGCTGCTTGCCTATTGTCCTGTAGCCCATCCCAGCCTTGTGCAGGTCTACAATTTTATCCCTGATGTCCTTACACAGCTCTCTGGTCTTGGCCATTGTGGAGAGGTTGGAGTCTGTTTGATTGAGTGTGTGGACAGGTGTTTTTTATACAGGTAACGAGTTCAAACAGGTGCAGTTAATACAGGTAATGAGTGGAGAACAGGAGGGCTTTTTAAAGAAACACTAACAGGTCTGTGAGAGCCGGAATTCTTACTGGTTGGTAGGTGATCAAATACTTATGTCATGCAATAAAATGCAAATTAATTACTTAAAAATCATACAATGTGATTTTCTGGATTTTTGTTTTAGATTCCGTCTCTCACAGTTGAAATGTACCTATGATAAAAATTACAGACCTCTACATGCTTTGTAAGTAGGAAAACCTGCAAAATCGGCAGTGTATCAAATACTTGTTCTCCCCACTGTATGTATTTGCGAAGAAAAACATATGAGGAATTGGAAGTGATGCAGACAATTACGTTGATGGAAGTTACAATCTATCTGCAATATTAAAGCAGATCTACCCCTAATAAATAAATAAATAAATAAAAAATTAAAATAAAACATTACAATTAAAAGTTGGAGTATCATTTGAATTCCAATATTTAAGTAATAGTTTCTTCAATATAAGTGGCAAAAATAATATTGTCCAATCCCATTGGGTATTTCACTGCACCCTCACATTCCATGTCTTGAAATATGCAGATAGATGGATTAAAAGTACAATTACATTGTAAAATTTCTGACAGCATGCTTTCTAGCTCCTCCCATAACTTTTGGACTTCATATCCCAGAAGGCATGAATTATTGAGTAATTGTTCGTTTTACACTTAAGACATGACTCTGTCGTTGTGCTATAGAATTTGTGAATTTTGTCTCTTGTATAATAAATTCTATACATTAGTTTATACTGGATTAAGTGTCCATTTTAGTTAAGCCTAATTTCATTCGTTATGTTCCAACACTCCCTCCGTCTTGTGCCAATATCAGTTATTTGTAATTCTTGGTTCCAGTAGTTTATACATTTTTCTAAGCTATTGTCAGTTGGATCGGCAAGGGTTTGTATATCTTACCTATCATATGAATATCCTTTTCTGACTCAAATAGGATTCCCTCAACATTGCTCTGATGTCAAAAAGCTTTCAGGTCGAAATTTCGTGATATAAATCTTGTAAGATGCATATATTTGAAAATGTCTACATTGGTCAGTTCAAAATTGATTTTTTTTATTCTGTCATGGAAATATTAGTATTTTACGTCATTTACAGTTTCCATGCCTTTAGTTTTCCATGTGGACCAATTTATCTTGAATTCTGAAAAGCTTTTCAAGGATTGTTCCGTAGGGGTGTGTTTTCAGGGAGTGATATTGCTTCTTGTAGATTCATTTTCATTTTCTTCCTGTTATAGTGTTCTTAACTAATGAAGTTGTTAATGTTGCTTTATCCTTTGAAAATGTGAAAATATTCTGGGGATGTGCATCTTCAATCTGTACCCATTGTTCCTGTTTAGTGCATTTAACTATATGTCTCAAGCGAAAGCCTTGGTTGGTGAGTTGATCCAATTCCAAGTCTGGAAGGTTAAAACGCCCCTCAGACTGAGGAAGGTTAAAACGCCCCTCAGACTGAGGAAGGTTAAAACGCCCCTCAGACTGAGGAAGGTTAAAACGCCCCTCAGACTGAGGAAGGTTAAAACGCCCCTCAGACTGAGGAAGGTTAAAACGCCCCTCAGACTGAGGAAGGTTAAAACGCCCCTCAGACTGAGGAAGGTTAAAACGCCCCTCAGACTGAGGAAGATGGAAAACCTTCCTTTCTATTCTATGAGTTTTATTTGCCCATATAAAGTCTGTTATGACCAAGTATACTTTTTTAAAGAATGTCTTTGGTGGGGTAATTGGTATTAGCGAAAATAAATATAAAACTTTGGGAACCATGCCATTCTGAAGAGGTTTATTCTACCTGTAAAATGTATGAGAAGATTGTTTGGTAACACTTTACCTTAAGTGTACATTAAATATGTAACTAAATAGTAAAACATGTATTTATAACATAGTAGTTACTTGTAATTACTATGTAAATACTATGTAATTACATTGTAATAAGAGTTTAGCGCTATAGATAATTACACACGTGGAACAAGGACATGTGTAATTACTCATGATTAATGTATATGTAATTACATGATGTCTTGTTCCAAATGTAACTAACATGTTTTGTAATTTCACTTCTGAAGTCTCCTGTGTAGCACCATGTTAACAATGCATCCTAATATGTAACCTTGTTGCACGTACAGTCGTGGTCAAACGTTTTGAGAATGACACAAGTATTGGTCTTCACAAATTTTGCTGCTTCAGTGTTTTCAGATATTTTTGTCAGATGTTACTAAGGTATACTGAAGTATAATTACAAACATTCCATAAGTGTAAAAGGCTTTTATTGACAATTACATTAAGTTTATGCAAAGAGTCAATATTTGCAGTGTTGACCCTTCTTTTTCAAGACCTCTGCAATCCGCCCTGGCATGCTGTCAATTAACTTCTGGGCCACATCCTGACTGATGGCAGCCCATTCTTGCATAATCAATGCTTGGAGTTTGTCAGAATTTGTGGGTTTTTGTTTGTCCACCCGCCTCTTGAGGATCGACCACAAGTTCTCAATGGGATTAAGGTCTGGGGAGTTTCCTGGCCATGGACCCAAAATGTTGATGTTTTGTTCCCCGAGCCACTTAGTTATCACTTTTGCCTTATGGCAAGGTGCTCCATCATGCTGGAAAAGGCATTGTTCGTCACCAAACTGTTCTTGGATGGTTGGGAGAAGTTGCTCTCGGAGGCTGTGTTGGTACCATTCTTTATTCATGGCTGTGTTCTTAGGCAAAATTGTGAGTGAGCCCACTCCCTTGGCTGAGAAGCAACCCCACACATGAATGGTCTCAGGATGCTTTACTGTTGGCATGACACAGGACTGATGGTAGCACTCACCTTGTCTTCTCTGGACAAGCTTTTTTCCGGATGCCCCAAACAATCGGAAAGGGAATTCATCAGAGAAAAGGACTTTACCCCAGTCCTCAGCGGTCCAATCCCTGTACTTTTTGCAGAATATCAGTCTGTCCCTGATGTTTTTCCTGGAGAGAAGTGGCTTCTTTGCTGCCCTTCTTGACACCAGGCCATCCTCCAAAAGTCTTCGCCTCACTGTGCGTGCAGATGCACTCACACCTGCCTGCTGCCATTCCTGAGCAAGCTCTGCACTGGTGGTGCCCCTATCCCACAGCTGAATCAACTTTAGGAGACAGTCTTGGCGCTTGCTGGACTTTCTTGGGCGCCCTGAAGCCTTCTTCACAACAATTGAACCTCTCTCCTTGAAGTTCATGATGATCCGATAAATGGTTGATTTAGGTGCAATCTTACTAGCAGCAATGTCCTTGCCTGTGAAGCCCTTTTTGCACAAAGCAATGATGATGGCACGTGTTTCCTTGCAGGTAACCATGGTTAACAGAGAAAGAACAATGATTTCAAGCACCACCCTCCTTTTAAAGCTTCCAGTCTGTTATTCTAACTCAATCAGCATGATAGAGTGATCTCCAGCCATGTCCTCGTCAACACTCTCACCTGTGTTAACGAGAGACTCACTGACATGATGTCAGCTGGTCCTTTTGTGGCAGGGCTGAAATGCAGTGGAAATGTTTTTTTGGGGGATTAAGTTCATTTTCATGGCAAAGAGGGACTTTGCAATTAATTGCAATTCATCTGATCACTCTTCATAACATTCTGGAGTATATGCAAATTGCCATCATAAAAACTGAGGCAGCAGACTTTGTGAAAATTAGTATTTGTGTCATTCTCAAAACTTTTGACCACGACTGTAACTACAGAAGTCCCTACCACCTAAATAAGCTTGGCTAGGACTCCATCAGCTGTTGTAACAATGAACACCCTGTCATTAACTACAGCTTCAGTTATCTTATTTACATATTATTTGGCTTAAAGGATGGACTGAATTAAATGTAAGAGCAATGTATTTACAATGGATATGCATGGACCTACAATGTACCTACCCAGGAACAAGCAACTTAATGTAAAGTGAAACACATAATGGTATAACCTTTGTAAATACTATGTACCTGCCTTTGAAAAGGGATTTAAGGTTTTTTTTCCCTGGCTTCAAACGTGTAATGTAAGTGAAATATTGTTAAAAATAATATAATGTATAATGTAGGTACTCATCAGCCAGCAGCTTCAAGTAAAGTGAAACACAGTAGGTAAACCTTTTTATTACAATCATTGGAAAATACACTTCAATGCTGAATAACTTGTTACAGCACCTATTAGTGTAATTATAATGTCCTTTCAATGTAATTATAATGTAATTATAATGTCCTTTAAATGTAATTACAATGTCATTATAATGTCCTTTCAATGTAATTATAATGTAATTATAATGTCCTTTAAATGTAATTAAAATGTAATTATTATGGAATTATAATGTAATTATAATGTCCTTTCAATGTAATTATAATGTAATTATAATGTCCTTTCAATGTAATTATAATATCATTATAATGTCATTTAAATTTAATTATAATGTAATTATAATGTCCTTTCAATGTAATTATAATGTAATTATAATGTAATTATAATGTAATTATAATGTAATTATAATGTCCTTTCAATGTAATTATAATGTAATTATAATGTAATTATAATGTCCTTTCAATGTAATTACATGTTTCACAGGATGTATCAAAATGTCAGTTATTACAATGTTGTTATAAAGAAAGGTCTTTATGCAGGAACAACCAACTGAATGCAATTCTGTGATTATCTTTACTAACGTGTACAGACTGCTCTCCCCACTGCACATCTGGAGCAAGCGTCAACCACTCACTAGATTATGTTTATTTTTGTTTAGAGTTTACAGCCAGAACATGCTGTATCCTTCACAGTTAAACATAAATGTGTGCAAAATCACGTTTATAAGGGATATGGAGCAGTTCCATGCACCTCATTTTCGAAAAACAGACTAACACATTTTTTAAATCCTTTTTATTTTTTATAAATAAAAAATAACAGTGGGAACACATTATCTTACTCTTACGTTATCTCACATTATCTCTACCTAGTGTGTGTGTCCGGGTAGCCATTATCTCTACCTAGTGTGTGTGTCCTGGTAGCCATTATCTCTACCTAGTGTGTGTGTCCGGGTGGCCATTATCTCTACCTAGTGTGTGTCCCCGGGTAGCCATTATCTCTACCTAGTGTGTGTGTCCTGGTAGCCATTATCTCTACCTAGTGTGTGTGTCCCCGGGTAGCCATTATCTCTACCTAGTGTGTGTGTCCGGGTAGCCATTATCTCTACCTAGTGTGTGTGTCCGGGTAGCCATTATCTCTACCTAGTGTGTGTGTCCGGGTGGCCATTATCTCTACCTAGTGTGTGTGTCCGGGTAGCCATTATCTCTACCTAGTGTGTCCCCGGGTAGCCATTATCTCTACCTAGTGTGTGTGTCCCCGGGTAGCCATTATCTCTACCTAGTGTGTGTCCGGGTAGCCATTATCTCTACCTAGTGTGTGTGTCCGGGTAGCCATTATCTCTACCTAGTGTGTGTGTCCTGGTAGCCATTATCTCTACCTAGTGTGTGTCCCCGGGTAGCCATTATCTCTACCTAGTGTGTGTCCGGGTAGCCATTATCTCTACCTAGTGTGTGTGTCCTGGTAGCCATTATCTCTACCTAGTGTGTGTGTCCTGGTAGCCATTATCTCTACCTAGTGTGTGTGTCCGGGTGGCCATTATCTCTACCTAGTGTGTGTGTCCGGGTAGCCATTATCTCTACCTAGTGTGTGTGTCCGGGTAGCCATTATCTCTACCTAGTGTGTGTCCGGGTAGCCATTATCTCTACCTAGTGTGTGTGTCCTGGTAGCCATTATCTCTACCTAGTGTGTGTGTCCTGGTAGCCATTATCTCTACCTAGTGTGTGTGTCCGGGTGGCCATTATCTCTACCTAGTGTGTGTCCCCGGGTAGCCATTATCTCTACCTAGTGTGTGTGTCCGGGTAGCCATTATCTCTACCTAGTGTGTGTGTCCTGGTAGCCATTATCTCTACCTAGTGTGTGTGTCCGGGTAGCCATTATCTCTACCTAGTGTGTGTGTCCGGGTAGCCATTATCTCTACCTAGTGTGTGTGTCCGGGTAGCCATTATCTCTACCTAGTGTGTGTGTCCTGGTAGCCATTATCTCTACCTAGTGTGTGTGTCCTGGTAGCCATTATCTCTACCTAGTGTGTGTGTCTGGGTAGCCATTATCTCTACCTAGTGTGTGTGTCCGGGTGGCCATTATCTCTACCTAGTGTGTGTCCCCGGGTAGCCATTATCTCTACCTAGTGTGTGTGTCCCCGGGTAGCCATTATCTCTACCTAGTGTGTGTGTCCGGGTAGCCATTATCTCTACCTAGTGTGTGTGTCCTGGTAGCCATTATCTCTACCTAGTGTGTGTGTCCCCGGGTAGCCATTATCTCTACCTAGTGTGTGTGTCCGGGTAGCCATTATCTCTACCTAGTGTGTGTGTCCGGGTGGCCATTATCTCTACCTAGTGTGTGTCCCCGGGTAGCCATTATCTCTACCTAGTGTGTGTGTCCGGGTGGCCATTATCTCTACCTAGTGTGTGTGTCCGGGTAGCCATTATCTCTACCTAGTGTGTGTGTCCGGGTAGCCATTATCTCTACCTAGTGTGTGTGTCCGGGTAGCCATTATCTCTACCTAGTGTGTGTGTCCGGGTAGCCATTATCTCTACCTAGTGTGTGTCCCCGGGTAGCCATTATCTCTACCTAGTGTGTGTGTCCGGGTAGCCATTATCTCTACCTAGTGTGTGTGTCCGGGTAGCCATTATCTCTACCTAGTGTGTGTGTCCGGGTAGCCATTATCTCTACCTAGTGTGTGTGTCCGGGTAGCCATTATCTCTACCTAGTGTGTGTGTCCCCGGGTAGCCATTATCTCTACCTAGTGTGTGTGTCCGGGTAGCCATTATCTCTACCTAGTGTGTGTGTCCCCGGGTAGCCATTATCTCTACCTAGTGTGTGTCCCCGGGTAGCCATTATCTCTACCTAGTGTGTGTGTCCTGGTAGCCATTATCTCTACCTAGTGTGTGTGTCCCCGGGTAGCCATTATCTCTACCTAGTGTGTGTCCCCGGGTAGCCATTATCTCTACCTAGTTTGTGTCCCCGGGTAGCCATTATCTCTACCTAGTGTGTGTGTCCGGGTGGCCATTATCTCTACCTAGTGTGTGTGTCCGGGTAGCCATTATCTCTACCTAGTGTGTGTGTCCGGGTAGCCATTATCTCTACCTAGTGTGTGTGTCCGGGTAGCCATTATCTCTACCTAGTGTGTGTGTCCGGGTAGCCATTATCTCTACCTAGTGTGTGTGTCCGGGTAGCCATTATCTCTACCTAGTGTGTGTGTCCGGGTAGCCATTATCTCTACCTAGTGTGTGTGTCCGGGTAGCCATTATCTCTACCTAGTGTGTGTGTCCTGGTAGCCATTATCTCTACCTAGTGTGTGTGTCCGGGTAGCCATTATCTCTACCTAGTGTGTGTGTCCGGGTAGCCATTATCTCTACCTAGTGTGTGTGTCCGGGTAGCCATTATCTCTACCTAGTGTGTGTGTCCGGGTAGCCATTATCTCTACCTAGTGTGTGTGTCCGGGTAGCCATTATCTCTACCTAGTGTGTGTGTCCGGGTAGCCATTATCTCTACCTAGTGTGTGTGTCCGGGTAGCCATTATCTCTACCTAGTGTGTGTGTCCTGGTAGCCATTATCTCTACCTAGTGTGTGTGTCCGGGTAGCCATTATCTCTACCTAGTGTGTGTGTCCGGGTAGCCATTATCTCTACCTAGTGTGTGTGTCCGGGTAGCCATTATCTCTACCTAGTGTGTGTCCTGGTGGCCATTATCTCTACCTAGTGTGTGTCCTGGTAGCCATTATCTCTACCTAGTGTGTGTCCCCGGGTGGCCATTATCTCTACCTAGTGTGTGTGTCCGGGTGGCCATTATATCTACCTAGTGTGTGTCCCCGGGTAGCCATTATCTCTACCTAGTGTGTGTGTCCGGGTAGCCATTATCTCTACCTAGTGTGTGTCCCCGGGTAGCCATTATCTCTACCTAGTGTGTGTGTCCGGGTAGCCATTATCTCTACCTAGTGTGTGTGTCCGGGTAGCCATTATCTCTACCTAGTGTGTGTGTCCTGGTAGCCATTATCTCTACCTAGTGTGTGTGTCCGGGTAGCCATTATCTCTACCTAGTGTGTGTGTCCGGGTAGCCATTATCTCTACCTAGTGTGTGTGTCCGGGTAGCCATTATCTCTACGTAGTGTGTGTGTCCGGGTAGCCATTATCTCTACCTAGTGTGTGTGTCCGGGTAGCCATTATCTCTACCTAGTGTGTGTGTCCGGGTAGCCATTATCTCTACCTAGTGTGTGTGTCCTGGTAGCCATTATCTCTACCTAGTGTGTGTGTCCTGGTAGCCATTATCTCTACCTAGTGTGTGTGTCCGGGTAGCCATTATCTCTACCTAGTGTGTGTCCTGGTGGCCATTATCTCTACCTAGTGTGTGTGTCCTGGTAGCCATTATCTCTACCTAGTGTGTGTCCCCGGGTGGCCATTATCTCTACCTAGTGTGTGTGTCCGGGTAGCCATTATCTCTACCTAGTGTGTGTGTCCTGGTAGCCATTATCTCTACCTAGTGTGTGTGTCCTGGTAGCCATTATCTCTACCTAGTGTGTGTGTCAGGGTGGCCATTATCTCTACCTAGTATGTGTCCCCGGGTAGCCATTATCTCTACCTAGTGTGTGTGTCCGGGTAGCCATTATCTCTACCTAGTGTGTGTGTCCTGGTAGCCATTATCTCTACCTAGTGCGTGTGTCCGGGTAGCCATTATCTCTACCTAGTGTGTGTGTCCGGGTGGCCATTATCTCTACCTAGTGTGTGTCCCCGGGTAGCCATTATCTCTACCTAGTGTGTGTGTCCGGGTAGCCATTATCTCTACCTAGTGAGTGTGTCCTGGTAGCCATTATCTCTACCTAGTGTGTGTGTCCGGGTAGCCATTATCTCTACCTAGTGTGTGTGTCCGGGTAGCCATTATCTCTACCTAGTGTGTGTGTCCGGGTAGCCATTATCTCTACCTAGTGTGTGTGTCCGGGTAGCCATTATCTCTACCTAGTGTGTGTGTCCGGGTAGCCATTATCTCTACCTAGTGTGTGTGTCCTGGTAGCCATTATCTCTACCTAGTGTGTGTGTCCGGGTAGCCATTATCTCTACCTAGTGTGTGTGTCCGGGTAGCCATTATCTCTACCTAGTGTGTGTGTCCGGGTGGCCATTATCTCTACCTAGTGTGTGTGTCCTGGTGGCCATTATCTCTACCTAGTGTGTGTGTCCGGGTAGCCATTATCTCTACCTAGTGTGTGTGTCCGGGTAGCCATTATCTCTACCTAGTGTGTGTGTCCGGGTAGCCATTATCTCTACCTAGTGTGTGTGTCCGGGTGGCCATTATCTCTACCTAGTGTGTGTGTCCGGGTGGCCATTATCTCTACCTAGGGTGTGTGTCCGGGTAGCCATTATCTCTACCTAGTGTGTGTGTCCGGGTAGCCATTATCTCTACCTAGTGTGTGTGTCCGGGTAGCCATTATCTCTACCTAGTGTGTGTGTCCTGGTAGCCATTATCTCTACCTAGTGTGTGTGTCCGGGTAGCCATTATCTCTACCTAGTGTGTGTGTCCGGGTAGCCATTATCTCTACCTAGTGTGTGTGTCCGGGTAGCCATTATCTCTACCTAGTGTGTGTGTCCTGGTAGCCATTATCTCTACCTAGTGTGTGTGTCCGGGTAGCCATTATCTCTACCTAGTGTGTGTGTCCGGGTAGCCATTATCTCTACCTAGTGTGTGTGTCCGGGTGGCCATTATCTCTACCTAGTGTGTGTGTCCGGGTAGCCATTATCTCTACCTAGTGTGTGTGTCCTGGTAGCCATTATCTCTACCTAGTGTGTGTCCCCGGGTAGCCATTATCTCTACCTAGTGTGTGTGTCCGGGTGGCCATTATCTCTACCTAGTGTGTGTGTCCGGGTGGCCATTATCTCTACCTAGTGTGTGTGTCCCCGGGTAGCCATTATCTCTACCTAGTGTGTGTGTCCTGGTAGCCATTATCTCTACCTAGTGTGTGTGTCCTGGTAGCCATTATCTCTACCTAGTGTGTGTGTCCTGGTAGCCATTATCTCCACCTAGTGTGTATGTCCTGGTAGCCATTATCTCTACCTAGTGTGTGTGTCCTGGTAGCCATTATCTCTACCTAGTGTGTGTGTCCTGGTAGCCATTATCTCTACCTAGTGTGTGTCCCCGGGTAGCCATTATCTCTACCTAGTGTGTGTCCCCTGGTAGCCATTATCTCTACCTAGTGTGTGTGTCCTGGTAGCCATTATCTCTACCTAGTGTGTGTATCCGGGTGGCCATTATCTCTACCTAGTGTGTGTGTCCGGGTGGCCATTATCTCTACCTAGTGTGTCCGTCCGGGTAGCCATTATCTCTACCTAGTGTGTGTGTCCGGGTAGCCATTATCTCTACCTAGTGTGTGTGTCCGGGTAGCCATTATCTCTACCTAGTGTGTGTGTCCGGGTAGCCATTATCTCTACCTAGTGTGTGTCCCCGGGTAGCCATTATCTCTACCTAGTGTGTGTGTCCTGGTAGCCATTATCTCTACCTAGTGTGTGTGTCCTGGTAGCCATTATCTCTACCTAGTGTGTGTGTCCGGGTAGCCATTATCTCTACCTAGTGTGTGTCCGGGTGGCCATTATCTCTACCTAGTGTGTGTGTCCTGGTAGCCATTATCTCTACCTAGTGTGTGTGTCCGGGTGGCCATTATCTCTACCTAGTGTGTGTGTCCGGGTAGCCATTATCTCTACCTAGTGTGTGTGTCCGGGTAGCCATTATCTCTACCTAGTGTGTGTGTCCGGGTGGCCATTATCTCTACCTAGTGTGTGTGTCCGGGTAGCCATTATCTCTACCTAGTGTGTGTGTCCTGGTAGCCATTATCTCTACCTAGTGTGTGTGTCCGGGTGGCCATTATCTCTACCTAGTGTGTGTGTCCGGGTAGCCATTATCTCTACCTAGTGTGTGTCCGGGTGGCCATTATCTCTACCTAGTGTGTGTCCCCGGGTAGCCATTATCTCTACCTAGTGTGTGTGTCCGGGTGGCCATTATCTCTACCTAGTGTGTGTGTCCGGGTGGCCATTATCTCTACCTAGTGTGGTTGTCCGGGTGGCCATTATCTCTACCTAGTGTGTGTGTCCAGGTAGCCATTATCTCTACCTAGTGTGTGTGTCCGGGTGGCCATTATCTCTACCTAGTGTGTGTGTCCGGGTAGCCATTATCTCTACCTAGTGTGTGTCCCCGGGTAGCCATTATCTCTACCTAGTGTGTGTGTCCGGGTAGCCATTATCTCTACCTAGTGTGTGTGTCCGGGTAGCCATTATCTCTACCTAGTGTGTGTGTCCTGGTAGCCATTATCTCTACCTAGTGTGTGTGTCCGGGTAGCCATTATCTCTACCTAGTGTGTGTGTCCGGGTAGCCATTATCTCTACCTAGTGTGTGTGTCCGGGTAGCCATTATTTCTACCTAGTGTGTGTGTCCGGGTAGCCATTATCTCTACCTAGTGTGTGTGTCCGGGTAGCCATTATCTCTACCTAGTGTGTGTGTCCGGGTAGCCATTATCTCTACCTAGTGTGTGTGTCCTGGTAGCCATTATCTCTACCTAGTGTGTGTGTCCGGGTAGCCATTATCTCTACCTAGTGTGTGTGTCCGGGTAGCCATTATCTCTACCTAGTGTGTGTGTCCGGGTGGCCATTATCTCTACCTAGTGTGTGTGTCCTGGTGGCCATTATCTCTACCTAGTGTGTGTGTCCGGGTAGCCATTATCTCTACCTAGTGTGTGTGTCCGGGTAGCCATTATCTCTACCTAGTGTGTGTGTCCGGGTAGCCATTATCTCTACCTAGTGTGTGTGTCCGGGTGGCCATTATCTCTACCTAGTGTGTGTGTCCGGGTGGCCATTATCTCTACCTAGTGTGTGTGTCTGGGTAGCCATTATCTCTACCTAGTGTGTGTGTCCGGGTAGCCATTATCTCTACCTAGTGTGTGTGTCCTGGTAGCCATTATCTCTACCTGGTGTGTGTGTCCGGGTAGCCATTATCTCTACCTAGTGTGTGTGTCCGGGTAGCCATTATCTCTACCTATTGTGTGTGTCCGGGTAGCCATTATCTCTACCTAGTGTGTGTGTCCGGGTAGCCATTATCTCTACCTAGTGTGTGTGTCCGGGTAGCCATTATCTCTACCTAGTGTGTGTGTCCGGGTAGCCATTATCTCTACCTAGTGTGTGTGTCCGGGTAGCCATTATCTCTACCTAGTGTGTGTGTCCGGGTAGCCATTATCTCTACCTAGTGTGTGTGTCCGGGTGGCCATTATCTCTAACCTAGTGTGTGTGTCCGGGTGGCCATTATCTCTACCTAGTGTGTGTGTCCGGGTGGCCATTATCTTTACCTAGTGTGTGTGTCCGGGTAGCAATTATCTCTACCTAGTGTGTGTGTCCGGGTGGCCATTATCTCTACCTAGTGTGTGTCCCCGGGTAGCCATTATCTCTACCTAGTGTGTGTGTCCGGGTGGCCATTATCTCTACCTAGTGTGTGTGTCCGGGTAGCCATTATCTCTACCTAGTGTGTGTGTCCTGGTAGCCATTATCTCTACCTGGTGTGTGTGTCCGGGTAGCCATTATCTCTACCTAGTGTGTGTGTCCGGGTAGCCATTATCTCTACCTAGTGTGTGTGTCCGGGTAGCCATTATCTCTACCTAGTGTGTGTGTCCGGGTAGCCATTATCTCTACCTAGTGTGTGTGTCCGGGTAGCCATTATCTCTACCTAGTGTGTGTGTCCGGGTAGCCATTATCTCTACCTAGTGTGTGTGTCCGGGTAGCCATTATCTCTACCTAGTGTGTGTGTCCGGGTAGCCATTATCTCTACCTAGTGTGTGTGTCCGGGTGGCCATTATCTCTAACCTAGTGTGTGTGTCCGGGTGGCCATTATCTCTACCTAGTGTGTGTGTCCGGGTGGCCATTATCTTTACCTAGTGTGTGTGTCCGGGTAGCAATTATCTCTACCTAGTGTGTGTGTCCGGGTGGCCATTATCTCTACCTAGTGTGTGTCCCCGGGTAGCCATTATCTCTACCTAGTGTGTGTGTCCGGGTGGCCATTATCTCTACCTAGTGTGTGTCCGGGTGGCCATTATCTCTACCTAGTGTCTGTGTCCGGGTAGCCATTATCTCTACCTAGTGTGTCCCCGGGTAGCCATTATCTCTACCTAGTGTGTGTGTCCGGGTAGCCATTATCTCTACCTAGTGTGTGTGTCCGGGTGGCCATTATCTCTACCTAGTGTGTGTCCCCGGGTAGCCATTATCTCTACCTAGTGTCTGTGTCCGGGTAGCCATTATCTCTACCTAGTGTGTGTGTCCGGGTGGCCATTATCTCTACCTAGTGTGTGTGTCCGGGTAGCCATTATCTCTACCTAGTGTGTGTGTCCTGGTAGCCATTATCTCTACCTAGTGTGTGTGTCCTGGTAGCCATTATCTCTACCTAGTGTGTGTGTCCGGGTGGCCATTATCTCTACCTAGTGTGTGTGTCCGGGTGGCCATTATCTCTACCTAGTGTGTGTGTCCCCGGGTAGCCATTATCTCTACCTAGTGTGTGTGTCCTGGTAGCCATTATCTCTACCTAGTGTGTGTGTCCTGGTAGCCATTATCTCTACCTAGTGTGTGTGTCCTGGTAGCCATTATCTCCACCTAGTGTGTGTGTCCTGGTAGCCATTATCTCTACAGAGTGTGTGTGTCCTGGTAGCCATTATCTCTACCTAGTGTGTGTGTCCTGGTAGCCATTATCTCTACCTAGTGTGTGTGTCCGGGTGGCCATTATCTCTACCTAGTGTGTGTGTCCGGGTGGCCATTATCTCTACCTAGTGTGTGTCCCCGGGTAGCCATTATCTCTACCTAGTGTGTGTGTCCTGGTAGCCATTATCTCTACCTAGTGTGTGTATCCGGGTGGCCATTATCTCTACCTAGTGTGTGTGTCCGGGTGGCCATTATCTCTACCTAGTGTGTCCGTCCGGGTAGCCATTATCTCTACCTAGTGTGTGTGTCCGGGTAGCCATTATCTCTACCTAGTGTGTGTGTCCGGGTAGCCATTATCTCTACCTAGTGTGTGTCCCCGGGTAGCCATTATCTCTACCTAGTGTGTGTGTCCGGGTGGCCATTATCTCTACCTAGTGTGTGTGTCCTGGTAGCCATTATCTCTACCTAGTGTGTGTGTCCGGGTAGCCATTATCTCTACCTAGTGTGTGTGTCCGGGTAGCCATTATCTCTACCTAGTGTGTGTCCCCGGGTAGCCATTATCTCTACCTAGTGTGTGTGTCCTGGTAGCAATTATCTCTACCTAGTGTGTGTGTCCGGGTGGCCATTATCTCTACCTAGTGTGTGTGTCCGGGTAGCCATTATCTCTACCTAGTGTGTGTGTCCGGGTAGCCATTATCTCTACCTAGTGTGTGTGTCCGGGTGGCCATTATCTCTACCTAGTGTGTGTGTCCGGGTAGCCATTATCTCTACCTAGTGTGTGTGTCCTGGTAGCCATTATCTCTACCTAGTGTGTGTGTCCGGGTGGCCATTATCTCTACCTAGTGTGTGTGTCCGGGTAGCCATTATCTCTACCTAGTGTGTGTCCGGGTGGCCATTATCTCTACCTAGTGTGTGTCCCCGGGTAGCCATTATCTCTACCTAGTGTGTGTGTCCGGGTGGCCATTATCTCTACCTAGTGTGTGTGTCCGGGTGGCCATTATCTCTACCTAGTGTGTGTGTCCGGGTGGCCATTATCTCTACCTAGTGTGTGTGTCCAGGTAGCCATTATCTCTACCTAGTGTGTGTGTCCGCGTGGCCATTATCTCTACCTAGTGTGTGTGTCCGGGTAGCCATTATCTCTACCTAGTGTGTGTGTCTGGGTGGCCATTATCTCTACCTAGTGTGTGTGTCCGGGTGGCCATTATCTCTACCTAGTGTGTGTGTCCGGGTGGCCATTATCTCTACCTAGTGTGTGTGTCCAGGTAGCCATTATCTCTACCTAGTGTGTGTGTCCGCGTGGCCATTATCTCTACCTAGTGTGTGTGTCCGGGTAGCCATTATCTCTACCTAGTGTGTGTGTCCTGGTAGCCATTATCTCTACCTAGTGTGTGTCCCCGGGTAGCCATTATCTCTACCTAGTGTGTGTGTCCGGGTAGCCATTATCTCTACCTAGTGTGTGTCCCCGGGTAGCCATTATCTCTACCTAGTGTGTGTGTCCGGGTAGCCATTATCTCTACCTAGTGTGTGTGTCCGGGTGGCCATTATCTCTACCTAGTGTGTGTGTCCTGGTAGCCATTATCTCTACCTAGTGTGTGTGTCCGGGTGGCCATTATCTCTACCTAGTGTGTGTGTCCGGGTAGCCATTATCTCTACCTAGTGTGTGTGTCCTGGTAGCCATTATCTCTACCTAGTGTGTGTGTCCGGGTAGCCATTATCTCTACCTAGTGTGTGTGTCCGGGTAGCCATTATCTCTACCTAGTGTGTGTGTCCGGGTGGCCATTATCTCTACCTAGTGTGTGTGTCCGGGTAGCCATTATCTCTACCTAGTGTGTGTGTCCGGGTGGCCATTATCTCTACCTAGTGTGTGTGTCCGGGTGGCCATTATCTCTACCTAGTGTGTTTGTCCGGGTAGCCATTATCTCTACCTAGTGTGTGTGTCCTGGTGGCCATTATCTCTACCTAGTGTGTGTGTCCGGGTGGCCATTTGATTAGCTGTTCAGGAGTCTTATGGCTTGGAGGTAGAAGCCTATTGGACCCAGACTTGGCGCTCCGGTACCGCTTGCCGTGCGGTAGCAGAGAGAACAGTCTATGACTAGGGTGGCTGGAGACACATTTTAGGGCCTTCCTCTGACACCACCTGGTATAGAGGTCCTGGATGGCAGGAAGCTTGGCCCCAGCTGTAGTCAATGAATATCATTCTCACGTAGGTGTTCGTCTGGTCCAGGTGGGAAAGGGCAGTGTGGAGTGTGATAGAGATTGCATCATCTGTGGATCTGTTGGGGCGGTATGCAAATTGGAGTGGGTCTAGGGTTTCTGGGATAGTGGTGTTGATGTGTTGATGTCATCTGGGGTTTTGGCTGTTAACATATAAAACATAAAGCTATTTATTAAATCTGAACACATTTATTCTAAAACATACATATTTATATATTTCCTTCTGCCATAACACAAATAAAGCTTAAATCTAGAAAACCAAATCAACTTCATCCTTAAGTTGATGTTATATATTAACTAGATAGTAATGCTCTTAGTAACAACAATGTAATTACAGTTTGGTGACATGTAATTACAGGACGCCTCCCCCTGAGTCCTCCCTCCCCCTGAGTCCTCCCTCCCCCTGAGTCCTCCCTCCCCCTGAGTCCTCCCTCCCCCTGAGTCCTCCCTCCCCCAGAGTCTTCCCTCCCCCTGAGTCCTCCCTCCCCCTGAGTCCTCCCTCCCCCTGAGTCCTCCCTCCCCCTGAGTCCTCCCTCCCCCAGAGTCTTCCCTCCCCCTGAGTCCTCCCTCCCCCTGAGTCCTCCCTCCCCCTGAGTCTTCCCTCCCCCTGAGTCCTCCCTCCCCCTGAGTCCTCCCTCCCCCTGAGTCTTCCCTCCCCCAGAGTCCTCCCTCCCCCTGAGTCCTCCCTCCCCCTGAGTCTTCCCTCCCCCTGAGTCCTCCCTCCCCCTGAGTCTTCCCTCCCCCAGAGTCCTCCCTCCCCCTGAGTCCTCCCTCCCCCTGAGTCTTCCCTCCCCCTGAGTCTTCCCTCCCCCTGAGTCCTCCCTCCCCCTGAGTCTTCCCTCCCCCTGAGTCTTCCCTCCCCCAGAGTCTTCCCTCCCCCATATCTTGTTCCACCTGTGTAATAAACCATGGATCTAAACGATATTACCATGTAATTACACAGTTGCAATTCCAATCAAACTAAAATGTTGTTAATAACATAATTACTATGTAGTAACTAATATTAAGTAGTTACTTTTCCCTCTCAGGTAATTAGTTCATTTTATACTTGAAGCTATTTCAAATATGCCACATTGCTTTTTCCCGGGGGCTTTTGGGACAAAATGATCAGAGTGTAGACTAACCTTGATTAACTCTGGTCTGCTCTATCCTGTGCGGGGTGAGGAGCGGTCATCCAACCGTCCAGTTGGTGCGTTTTAACCTTACTGACAACTGCCCATGTGCATTGTGCCTAAAATTTGCCCTTAAAGACAAGCTCAGTTGGTAGAGCATGGCGCTTGCAGTGCCAGGGTTGTGGGTTCGATTCCCACGGGGGGCCAGTATGAAAAAAAAAAAAGTATGCACTCACTATCTGTAAGTCGGTCTGGATAAGAGTGTCTACTAAATGACTAAACTGTAAATGTAAAGTATCCACAAAAGTAACAACGTAGGTCACTAACAGAACCCTTAAGCAGTTGAAATTTCCCAAAAGTAAAAATGTATTGTAGTTTTTTAAAGGTAAAATGTAGATTTTTCCCTCCTATTTTTCTACTGCATCTGGACCTTGTTTCAGAACTCTACCCATAATGCACTATTTTATGACAGTAGGGTAACCCAAGCACAATAAAAGAACAAGGCTAACTCATGCTAGCTCAAAGTTGACCATCTAACGCCCCTTTGCCAGCTAGACTGTGCAGGAGTGAGCTAGCTGCACTACAAACTGATCTGAGTCAATTATCAGGAATATGTGTTGACATAAACAGTAGGTACTGTCTGTATGGACATGTATGCAGACTACTGTATGAATGGACATGTATGCAGACTACTGTATGTATGGACATGTATGCAGACTATAATATGCTTTTGTTGAAATAGCTGACAGCAATTCAAAGACGTACGACCTTAGTTGAAAAACGTAGTCATTTTGCTGGGACAGACAGGGAGCTGGTCGCTTGTGTTCCCCTTACAATCATCGGGCCTTTCTGTCGTGACCTTGGGATTTTCCGTGGGTGTGGGAAATATAGTTGAATTTCTACTCTATGGTAGTATTGAGAGAACTTTAAATGGAAAGTATTTTTCATTAGTGAACATGAATATTCATGCCAAATTTTTATTTTTATTTTTTTTATTTCACCTTTATTTAACCAGGTAAGCCAGTTGAGAACAGGTTCTCATTTACAACTGCGACCTGGCCAAGATAAAGCAAAGTAGTGCAATAAAAACAACACAGAGTTACATATGGGGTAAAAAAACAAAGTCAAAAAATACAACAGAAAATCTATATACAGTGTGTGCAAATGTAGCAAGTTATGGAGGTAAGGCAATAAATAGGCTATAGTGCAGAATAATTACAATAGTATTAACACTGGAATGCTAGATGTGCAAGAGATTATGTGCAAATAGAGATACTGGGGTGCAAAAGAGCAAAATAAATAACAATATAGGGATGAGGTAGTTGGGTGGGCTAATTTCAGATGGGCTGTGTACAGGTGCAGTGATCGGTAAGGTGCTCTGACAACTGATGCTTAAAGTTATTGAGGGAGATAAGAGTCTCCAGCTTCAGAGATTTTTGCAATTCGTTCCAGTCATTGGCAGCAGAGAACTGGAAGGAATGGCGGCCAAAGGAGGTGTTGGCTTTGGGAATGACCAGAGAGATATACCTGCTGGAGCGCAGACTATGGGT
The DNA here is from genome assembly GCF_964263955.1 of Coregonus lavaretus. Taxonomy (NCBI): domain Eukaryota; kingdom Metazoa; phylum Chordata; class Actinopteri; order Salmoniformes; family Salmonidae; genus Coregonus; species Coregonus lavaretus. Next base: position 276,243 of record NW_028158284.1, read on the forward strand.
GGGTGCTGCTATGGTGACCAATGAGCTAAGATAAGGCGGGGATTTGCCTAGCAGTGATTTATAGATGGCCTGGAGCCAGTGGGTTTGACGACGAACATGTAGTGAGGACCAGCCAACAAGAGCGTACAGGTCACAGTGGTGGGTAGTGTATGGGGCTTTGGAGACAAAACGGATGGCACTGTGATAGACTACATCCAATTTGCTGAGTAGAGTGTTGGAGGCTATTTTGTAAATGACATCGCCGAAGTCAAGGATCGGTAGGATAGTCAGTTTTACGAGGGCATGTTTGGCAGCATGAGTGAAGGAGGCTTTGTTGCGAAATAGGAAGCCGATTCTAGATTTAACTTTGGATTGGAGATTCTTTATGTGAGTCTGGAAGTTGAGTTTACAGTCTAACCAGACACCTAGATATTTGTAGTTGTCCACATACTCTAGGTCAGACCCGTCGAGAGTGGTGATTCTAGTCGGGTGGGCGGGTGCTAGCAGCGTTCGATTGAAAAGCATGCATTTAGTTTTACTAGTGTTTAAGAGCAGTTGAAGGCTACTGAAGGATTGTTGTATGGCATTGAAGCTCGTTTGGAGGTTTGTTAACACAGTGTCCAATGAAGGGCCAGATGTATACAAAATGGTGTCGTCTGCGTAGAGGTGGATCTGAGAGTCACCAGCAGCAAGAGCGACATCATTGATATGCACGGAGAAAAGTGTCGGCCCAAGAATTGAACCCTGTGGCACCCCCATAGAGACTGCCATAGGTCCAGACAACAGGCCCTCCGATTTGACACACTGAACTCTATCTGAGAAGTAGTTGGTGAACCAGGCGAGGCAGTCATTTGAGAAACCAAGGCTATTTAGTCTGCCAATAAGAATGCGGTGGTTGACAGAGTCGAAAGCCTTGGCCAGGTCGATGAAGACGGCTGCACAGTACTGTCTATTATCAATCGCGGTTATAATATCGTTTAGGACCTTGAGCGTGGCTGAAGTGCACCCGTGACCAGCTCGGAAACCGGATTGCATAGCGGAGAAGGTACGGTGGTATTCGAAATGGTCGGCTTTCGAACTTGGCTTTCGAATACTTTCGATAGGCAGGGCAGGATGGATATAGGTCTGTAGCAGTTTGGATCTAGAGTGTCACCCCCTTTGAAGAGGGGGATGACCGCGGCAGCTTTCCAATCTCTGGGGATCTCAGACGTTATGAAAGAGAGGTTGAAAAGACTAGTAATAGGGGTTGCGACAATTTTGGCGGCTAGTTTTAGAAAGAAAGGGTCCAGATTGTCTAGCCCAGCTGATTTGTAGGGGTCCAGATTTTGCAGCGCTTTCAAAACATCAGCTGTCTGAATTTGTGTGAAGGAGAAGCGGGGGGGGCATGGGCAAGTTGCAGCAGAGGGTGCAGAGTTGGTGGCCGGGTTAGTGGTAGCCAGATGGAAAGCATGGCCAGCTGTAGCAAAATGCTTGTTGAAATTCTCGATTATTGTAGATTTATCGGTGGTGATAGTGTTTCCTAGCCTCAGTGCAGTGGGCAGCTGGGAGGAAGTGCTCTTATTCTCCATGGACTTTACAGTGTCCCAAAACTTTTTGGAGTTAGTGCTACAGGATGCAAATTTCTGTTTGAAAAAGTTAGCCTTTGCTTTCCTGACTGCTTGTGTATATTGGTTCCTAACTTCCCTGAAAAGTTGCATATCGCGGGGGCTATTTGATGCTAATGCTGTACGCCACAGGATGTTTTTGTGCTGGTCAAGGGCAGTCAAGTCTGAGGAGAACCAGGGGCTATATCGGTTCTTAGTTCTGTATTTTTTGAATGGGGCATGTTTATTTAAGATTGAGAGGAAATTACTTTTAAGGAACAACCAGGCATCCTCTACTGACGGAATGAGATCTATATCCATCCAGGATACCTGGGCCAGGTCAATTAGGAAGGCCTCCTCGCTAAAGTGTTTTAGGGAGCGTTTGACAGTGATGAGGGGTGGTCGTTTGACCGCGGACCCGTTACGGACGCAGACAATAAGGCAGTGATCGCTGAGATCCTGGTTGAAGACAGCTGAGGTGTATTTAGAGGGTATGTTAGTCAGGATGATATCTATGAGGGTACCCATGTTTACGGATTTAGGGTTGTACCTGGTAGGTTCGTTGATAATTTGCGTGAGGTTGAGGGCATCTAGCTTGGATTGTAGGATGGCTGGGGTATTAAGCATATCCCAATTTAGGTCACCAAGCAGTACAAACTCTGAGGATAAATGGGGGGCAATCAATTCACATATGGTGTCCAGGGCACAGCTGGGGGCTGAGGGGGGTCTGTAGCAAGCGGCAACAGTGAGAGACTTATTTCTGGAAAGGTGGATTTTTAGAAGTAGAAGCTCAAACTGTTTGGGCACAGACCTGGATAGTATGATGGAGCTCTGCAGGCTATCTCTACAGTAGATTGCAACTCCACCCCCTTTGGCAGTTCTATCTAGACGGAAAATGTTATAGTTGGGGATGGAAATTTCAGAATTTTTGGTGGCCTTCCTGAGCCAGGATTCAGACACTGCTAGAACATCAGGGTTGGCAGAGTGTGCTAACGCAGTGAATAACTCAAACTTAGGAAGTAGACTTCTGATATTTATGTGCAAGAAACCAAGACTTTTGCGATTACAGAAGTCATCAAATGATAGCGCCTGGGGAGTAGGAGTGATACTGAGGGCTGCAGGGCCTGGGTTAGCCTCTACATCACCAGAGGAACAGAGGAGGACTAGAATAAGGATACGGCTAAAGGCTTTAAGAACTGGTCTTCTAGTGCGTTGGGTACATAGAATAAAGGGGGCAGATTTCCGGGTGTTATAGAAAAGATTCAGGGCATTATGTACAGACAAGGATATGGAAGGATATGAGTAAAGTGGAGGTAAACCTAAGCGTTGGGTAACAATGAAAGAGATAGTATCTCTAGAGGCATCAATTGAGTCGGTCTCTGAGTGTATGGGGGGAGGGACAAAGGAGCTATCTAAGGCAGGTTTAGCTAGGCTGGGGGGTCTACAGTGATATAGTACAATTAGAAATAACCGAAACAACAATAAACTAACCATGTTTGGGCTGAGGCTAAACATAAACAGGATGTAGTACCGTAAAAAGGAACAGTCCAGCAGATATCAGCTGTATAGCTGAGTTATCATAAGGTCCGGTGGTGAAGCACTTGTGAGTAAGAGGCCACGGATAGCGTGTGCTAGCGGGCCAGGGCTAGCAGATGGATGGAATCTTCGTGGTTAACGTCATAACCACATCAGACGATTTCGTCGGCAGACCAGTCGTGTAGGATTGGCGGGGCTTCGTGTCAACACTAGGTGGTCCCGTCCGGTTGACAGAGAGGTAGATAGCCGGGAGATGGGCCTAGCTCAGGATGATTAGCCAGACCACAGCGTCCGTTTTGTTGTAGCCAGCTGGTAGCGATGAATCCGGAGTTAAAGGTCCAGTGATTCAGTGATTCCGGCGGAAAAACTGATATGATCTGGGTCGATAACGCGCTGTGCAGACTGGCCGAATATCCGGTGATCAATGTCCAATGATTAAAATTAATCCCGCGGAAAAAAATCCAATGTTTTGGGTGAAACACCGCTGGCTGTGGCTAATAGCAAGTAGCTAGTTCAGTAGCTAGTTCAGTTTAGTGAGTAAGAGGCCACGGATAGCGTGTGCTAGCGGGCCAGGGCTAGCCGATGGATGGAATCTTCGTGGTTAACGTCGTAACCACATCAGACGATTTCGTCGGCAGACCAGTCGTGTAGGATCGGCGGGGCTTCGTGTCAACACTAGGTGGTCCCGTCCGGTTGACAGAGAGGTAGATAGCCGGGAGATGGGCCTAGCTCAGGATGATTAGCCAGACCACAGCGTCCGTTTTGTTGTAGTGACAGCTTGACTGTGCTAGCTTGCCTTTTAAACATTTAAAGTGTCTACTGTTCTTTGATTTCAATGAATACATGATCTAAATGTGTGCAGCGTCTTGACCCTTGACCTTCTTCTTCTCCTCCTCCTCCTCCTCCTCCCTCTCCTCCTCCTCCTCCTCCTCCTCCTCCTCTGTCAGTGGATGACGAGCTGTCTGAGCCGGAAACATCAGAGCTGATATCCAACACATCTTGTCAACGTTGACCCCTGAAACACAAAGGGAGAGTTTGTTACTTCATATGTTACAGAACCAACCTTTTCCAGTTCCACAGCATGATAATGTTTGCACTCACTAACTGTAAGTTGCTCTGGATAATATAAATGTAAGATAAACTGTGCGGTGCATGCAGCCTGCTGACGTCATTTTCTCCCCACATGATTTGTGTTCATGTAATTAAACAATAGGGCTATCAAAACATTAAATTGAATCCCTCCATTTCCCACTCACTGGCACTAACACACACGCTACGGTTTGGTATTGATAAGGTGTAATTGATTCCTGTACTTTACGATCCGATTCCTCAACGATTCTGTTAACGGTTCCAAATTAGAATACACATATATATATTTTAAGACTCTTAAAGGCTCTGGAAAGATAAATGGGGTCTCTAGCTTAAACAATGAGCATGTGCCAATTTAAAAGGATAGCTCCCATAGAATTCCATTCATTAGTAGGTGGGGTAGTTGGGGTGTTTAGAGTCGTTGGGGCAGTTAGGGCAGTGAAAGAAAGAAAGAAAGAAAACAAATGGTATCCAAGTGGGAGTTAAGCAGCCCTTAAAGTACTCAGGAGCTGTTTGAATGTGAAATGACAGGAGATAGAACTCAGCAGACTTGACAATGGCCAGTTTGGAATGTTGAGGACATTGAATAGGAGTCTATGGGAGCTTTAGGGGTATTAAAAGGTCTGTAGCATAAAAAGTAAAAGTAGTATCAAGAAGACAAGTCATAGCTGGAAATAGCATGTAACCATGGACTGAATACAGTTTAAGTGGTGATAATAGTTTTAACGGTTTTTAAAGTAGATTAGACATATCTGTCTAATTTGGCATGAACAAAACAAGACACTGAGGAAGACTTGTTAAACCCTGTCTGAGGAAACAAGGTCAGAGACATGATTTAACAGCTAGTAAGGTTTAGAGACACTGAGGAAGACTTGTCAAACCCTGTCAAGGAAACAAGGTCAGAGACATGATTTAACAGCTAGTAAGGTTTAGAGACACTGAGGAAGACTTGTCAAACCTGTCTGAGGAAACAAGGTCAGAGACATGATTTAACAGCTAGTAAGGTTTAGAGACACTGAGGAAGACTTGTCAAACCCTGTCAAGGAAACAAGGTCAGAGACATGATTTAACAGCTAGTAAGGTTTAGAGACACTGAGGAAGACTTGTCAAACCTGTCTGAGGAAACAAGGTCAGAGACATGATTTAACAGCTAGTAAGGTTTAGAGACACTGAGGAAGACTTGTCAAACCCTGTCAGAGGAAACAAGGTCAGAGACATGATTTAACAGCTAGTAAGGTTTAGAGACACTGAGGAAGACTTGTTAAACCCTGTCTGAGGAAACAAGGTCAGAGACATGATTTAACAGCTAGTAAGGTTTAGAGACACTGAGGAAGACTTGTTAAACCCTGTCTGAGGAAACAAGGTCAGAGACATGATTTAACAGCTAGTAAGGTTTAGAGACACTGAGGAAGACTTGTTAAACCCTGTCTGAGGAAACAAGGTCAGAGACATGATTTAACAGCTAGTATGGTTTAGAGACACTGAGGAAGACTTGTTAAACCCTGTCTGAGGAAACAAGGTCAGAGACATGATTTAACAGCTAGTAAGGTTTAGAGACACTGAGGAAGACTTGTTAAACCCTGTCTGAGGAAACAAGGTCAGAGACATGATTTAACAGCTAGTAAGGTTTAGAGACACTGAGGAAGACTTGTTAAACCCTGTCAGAGGAAACAAGGTCAGAGACATGATTTAACAGCTAGTAAGGTTTAGAGACACTGAGGAAGACTTGTTAAACCCTGTCAAGGAAACAAGGTCAGAGACATGATTTAACAGCTAGTAAGGTTTAGAGACACTGAGGAAGACTTGTTAAACCCTGTCTGAGGAAACAAGGTCAGAGACATGATTTAACAGCTAGTAAGGTTTAGAGACACTGAGGAAGACTTGTTAAACCCTGTCAAGGAAACAAGGTCAGAGACATGATTTAACAGCTAGTAAGGTTTAGAGACACTGAGGAAGACTTGTTAAACCCTGTCTGAGGAAACAAGGTCAGAGACATGATTTAACAGCTAGTAAGGTTTAGAGACACTGAGGAAGACTTGTTAAACCCTGTCTGAGGAAACAAGGTCAGAGACATGATTTAACAGCTAGTAAGGTTTAGAGACACTGAGGAAGACTTGTTAAACCCTGTCTGAGGAAACAAGGTCAGAGACATGATTTAACAGCTAGTAAGGTTTAGAGACACTGAGGAAGACTTGTTAAACCCTGTCTGAGGAAACAAGGTCAGATACATGATTTAACAGCTAGTAAGGTTTAGAGACACTGAGGAAGACTTGTTAAACCCTGTCAAGGAAACAAGGTCAGAGACATGATTTAACAGCTAGTAAGGTTTAGAGACACTGAGGAAGACTTGTTAAACCCTGTCTGAGGAAACAAGGTCAGAGACATGATTTAACAGCTAGTATGGTTTAGAGACACTGAGGAAGACTTGTTAAACCCTGTCAAGGAAACAAGGTCAGAGACATGATTTAACAGCTAGTAAGGTTTAGAGACACTGAGGAAGACTTGTTAAACCCTGTCAAGGAAACAAGGTCAGAGACATGATTTAACAGCTAGTAAGGTTTAGAGACACTGAGGAAGACTTGTTAAACCCTGTCAGAGGAAACAAGGTCAGAGACATGATTTAACAGCTAGTAAGGTTTAGAGACACTGAGGAAGACTTGTTAAACCCTGTCAGAGGAAACAAGGTCAGAGACATGATTTAACAGCTAGTAAGGTTTAGAGACACTGAGGAAGACTTGTTAAACCCTGTCTGAGGAAACAAGGTCAGAGACATGATTTAACAGCTAGTAAGGTTTAGAGACACTGAGGAAGACTTGTTAAACCCTGTCAGAGGAAACAAGGTCAGAGACATGATTTAACAGCTAGTAAGGTTTAGAGACACTGAGGAAGACTTGTTAAACCCTGTCAAGGAAACAAGGTCAGAGACATGATTTAACAGCTAGTAAGGTTTAGAGACACTGAGGAAGACTTGTTAAACCCTGTCAAGGAAACAAGGTCAGAGACATGATTTAACAGCTAGTAAGGTTTAGAGACACTGAGGAAGACTTGTTAAACCCTGTCAGAGGAAACAAGGTCAGAGACATGATTTAACAGCTAGTAAGGTTTAGAGACACTGAGGAAGACTTGTTAAACCCTGTCAGAGGAAACAAGGTCAGAGACATGATTTAACAGCTAGTAAGGTTTAGAGACACTGAGGAAGACTTGTTAAACCCTGTCAGAGGAAACAAGGTCAGAGACATGATTTAACAGCTAGTAAGGTTTAGAGACACTGAGGAAGACTTGTTAAACCCTGTCAGAGGAAACAAGGTCAGAGACATGATTTAACAGCTAGTATGGTTTAGAGACACTGAGGAAGACTTGTCAAACCCTGTCAGAGGAAACAAGGTCAGAGACATGATTTAACAGCTAGTAAGGTTTAGAGACACTGAGGAAGACTTGTTAAACCCTGTCTGAGGAAACAAGGTCAGAGACATGATTTAACAGCTAGTAAGGTTTAGAGACACTGAGGAAGACTTGTTAAACCCTGTCAGAGGAAACAAGGTCAGAGACATGATTTAACAGCTAGTAAGGTTTAGAGACACTGAGGAAGACTTGTTAAACCCTGTCAGAGGAAACAAGGTCAGAGACATGATTTAACAGCTAGTAAGGTTTAGAGACACTGAGGAAGACTTGTTAAACCCTGTCTGAGGAAACAAGGTCAGAGACATGATTTAACAGCTAGTAAGGTTTAGAGACACTGAGGAAGACTTGTTAAACCCTGTCTGAGGAAACAAGGTCAGAGACATGATTTAACAGCTAGTAAGGTTTAGAGACACTGAGGAAGACTTGTTAAACCCTGTCAGAGGAAACAAGGTCAGAGACATGATTTAACAGCTAGTAAGGTTTAGAGACACTGAGGAAGACTTGTTAAACCCTGTCAGAGGAAACAAGGTCAGAGACATGATTTAACAGCTAGTAAGGTTTAGAGACACTGAGGAAGACTTGTTAAACCCTGTCTGAGGAAACAAGGTCAGAGACATGATTTAACAGCTAGTAAGGTTTAGAGACACTGAGGAAGACTTGTTAAACCCTGTCTGAGGAAACAAGGTCAGAGACATGATTTAACAGCTAGTAAGGTTTAGAGACACTGAGGAAGACTTGTTAAACCCTGTCAGAGGAAACAAGGTCAGAGACATGATTTAACAGCTAGTAAGGTTTAGAGACACTGAGGAAGACTTGTTAAACCCTGTCAGAGGAAACAAGGTCAGAGACATGATTTAACAGCTAGTAAGGTTTAGAGACACTGAGGAAGACTTGTTAAACCCTGTCTGAGGAAACAAGGTCAGAGACATGATTTAACAGCTAGTAAGGTTTAGAGACACTGAGGAAGACTTGTTGAACCCTGTCTGAGGAAACAAGGTCAGAGACATGATTTAACAGCTAGTAAGGTTTAGAGACACTGAGGAAGACTTGTTAAACCCTGTCAGAGGAAACAAGGTCAGAGACATGATTTAACAGCTAGTAAGGTTTAGAGACACTGAGGAAGACTTGTTAAACCCTGTCAGAGGAAACAAGGTCAGAGACATGATTTAACAGCTAGTAAGGTTTAGAGACACTGAGGAAGACTTGTTAAACCCTGTCTGAGGAAACAAGGTCAGAGACATGATTTAACAGCTAGTAAGGTTTAGAGACACTGAGGAAGACTTGTTAAACCCTGTCTGAGGAAACAAGGTCAGAGACATGATTTAACAGCTAGTAAGGTTTAGAGACACTGAGGAAGACTTGTTAAACCCTGTCTGAGGAAACAAGGTCAGAGACATGATTTAACAGCTAGTAAGGTTTAGAGACACTGAGGAAGACTTGTTAAACCCTGTCAGAGGAAACAAGGTCAGAGACATGATTTAACAGCTAGTAAGGTTTAGAGACACTGAGGAAGACTTGTTAAACCCTGTCTGAGGAAACAAGGTCAGAGACATGATTTAACAGCTAGTAAGGTTTAGAGACACTGAGGAAGACTTGTCAAACCCTGTCAGAGGAAACAAGGTCAGAGACATGATTTAACAGCTAGTAAGGTTTAGAGACACTGAGGAAGACTTGTTAAACCCTGTCTGAGGAAACAAGGTCAGAGACATGATTTAACAGCTAGTAAGGTTTAGAGACACTGAGGAAGACTTGTTAAACCCTGTCTGAGGAAACAAGGTCAGAGACATGATTTAACAGCTAGTAAGGTTTAGAGACACTGAGGAAGACTTGTTAAACCCTGTCTGAGGAAACAAGGTCAGAGACATGATTTAACAGCTAGTATGGTTTAGAGACACTGAGGAAGACTTGTTAAACCCTGTCTGAGGAAACAAGGTCAGAGACATGATTTAACAGCTAGTAAGGTTTAGAGACACTGAGGAAGACTTGTTAAACCCTGTCTGAGGAAACAAGGTCAGAGACATGATTTAACAGCTAGTAAGGTTTAGAGAAACTGAGGAAGACTTGTTAAACCCTGTCTGAGGAAACAAGGTCAGAGACATGATTTAACAGCTAGTAAGGTTTAGAGACACTGAGGAAGACTTGTTAAACCCTGTCTGAGGAAACAAGGTCAGAGACATGATTTAACAGCTAGTAAGGTTTAGAGACACTGAGGAAGACTTGTTAAACCCTGTCAAGGAAACAAGGTCAGAGACATGATTTAACAGCTAGTAAGGTTTAGAGACACTGAGGAAGACTTGTTAAACCCTGTCTGAGGAAACAAGGTCAGAGACATGATTTAACAGCTAGTATGGTTTAGAGACACTGAGGAAGACTTGTTAAACCCTGTCTGAGGAAACAAGGTCAGAGACATGATTTAACAGCTAGTAAGGTTTAGAGACACTGAGGAAGACTTGTTAAACCCTGTCAGAGGAAACAAGGTCAGAGACATGATTTAACAGCTAGTAAGGTTTAGAGACACTGAGGAAGACTTGTTAAACCCTGTCAGAGGAAACAAGGTCAGAGACATGATTTAACAGCTAGTAAGGTTTAGAGACACTGAGGAAGACTTGTTAAACCCTGTCTGAGGAAACAAGGTCAGAGACATGATTTAACAGCTAGTAAGGTTTAGAGACACTGAGGAAGACTTGTTAAACCCTGTCAGAGGAAACAAGGTCAGAGACATGATTTAACAGCTAGTAAGGTTTAGAGACACTGAGGAAGACTTGTTAAACCCTGTCTGAGGAAACAAGGTCAGAGACATGATTTAACAGCTAGTAAGGTTTAGAGACACTGAGGAAGACTTGTTAAACCCTGTCTGAGGAAACAAGGTCAGAGACATGATTTAACAGCTAGTAAGGTTTAGAGACACTGAGGAAGACTTGTTAAACCCTGTCAGAGGAAACAAGGTCAGAGACATGATTTAACAGCTAGTAAGGTTTAGAGACACTGAGGAAGACTTGTTAAACCCTGTCTGAGGAAACAAGGTCAGAGACATGATTTAACAGCTAGTAAGGTTTAGAGACACTGAGGAAGACTTGTTAAACCCTGTCAGAGGAAACAAGGTCAGAGACATGATTTAACAGCTAGTAAGGTTTAGAGACACTGAGGAAGACTTGTTAAACCCTGTCTGAGGAAACAAGGTCAGAGACATGATTTAACAGCTAGTAAGGTTTAGAGACACTGAGGAAGACTTGTTAAACCCTGTCTGAGGAAACAAGGTCAGAGACATGATTTAACAGCTAGTACGGTTTAGAGACACTGAGGAAGACTTGTTAAACCCTGTCAAGGAAACAAGGTCAGAGACATGATTTAACAGCTAGTAAGGTTTAGAGACACTGAGGAAGACTTGTTAAACCCTGTCTGAGGAAACAAGGTCAGAGACATGATTTAACAGCTAGTAAGGTTTAGAGACACTGAGGAAGACTTGTCAAACCCTGTCAGAGGAAACAAGGTCAGAGACATGATTTAACAGCTAGTAAGGTTTAGAGACACTGAGGAAGACTTGTTAAACCCTGTCTGAGGAAACAAGGTCAGAGACATGATTTAACAGCTAGTATGGTTTAGAGACACTGAGGAAGACTTGTTAAACCCTGTCTGAGGAAACAAGGTCAGAGACATGATTTAACAGCTAGTAAGGTTTAGAGACACTGAGGAAGACTTGTTAAACCCTGTCAGAGGAAACAAGGTCAGAGACATGATTTAACAGCTAGTAAGGTTTAGAGACACTGAGGAAGACTTGTTAAACCCTGTCTGAGGAAACAAGGTCAGAGACATGATTTAACAGCTAGTATGGTTTAGAGACACTGAGGAAGACTTGTTAAACCCTGCCAGATGAAACAAGGTCAGAGACATGATTTAACAGCTAGTATGGTTTAGAGACACTGAGGAAGACTTGTTAAACCCTGTCTGAGGAAACAAGGTCAGAGACATGATTTAACAGCTAGTAAGGTTTAGAGACACTGAGGAAGACTTGTTAAACCCTGCCAGATGAAACAAGGTCAGAGACATGATTTAACAGCTAGTAAGGGTTAGAGACACTGAGGAAGACTTGTTAAACCCTGTCTGAGGAAACAAGGTCAGAGACATGATTTAACAGCTAGTAAGGTTTAGAGACACTGAGGAAGACTTGTTAAACCCTGTCTGAGGAAACAAGGTCAGAGACATGATTTAACAGCTAGTAAGGTTTAGAGACACTGAGGAAGACTTGTTAAACCCTGTCAGAGGAAACAAGGTCAGAGACATGATTTAACAGCTAGTAAGGTTTAGAGACACTGAGGAAGACTTGTTAAACCCTGTCAGAGGAAACAAGGTCAGAGACATGATTTAACAGCTAGTAAGGTTTAGAGACACTGAGGAAGACTTGTTAAACCCTGTCAGAGGAAACAAGGTCAGAGACATGATTTAACAGCTAGTAAGGTTTAGAGACACTGAGGAAGACTTGTTAAACCCTGTCTGAGGAAACAAGGTCAGAGACATGATTTAACAGCTAGTAAGGTTTAGAGACACTGAGGAAGACTTGTTAAACCCTGTCTGAGGAAACAAGGTCAGAGACATGATTTAACAGCTAGTAAGGTTTAGAGACACTGAGGAAGACTTGTTAAACCCTGTCTGAGGAAACAAGGTCAGAGACATGATTTAACAGCTAGTAAGGTTTAGAGACACTGAGGAAGACTTGTTAAACCCTGTCAGAGGAAACAAGGTCAGAGACATGATTTAACAGCTAGTAAGGTTTAGAGACACTGAGGAAGACTTGTTAAACCCTGTCTGAGGAAACAAGGTCAGAGACATGATTTAACAGCTAGTATGGTTTAGAGACACTGAGGAAGACTTGTTAAACCCTGCCAGATGAAACAAGGTCAGAGACATGATTTAACAGCTAGTATGGTTTAGAGACACTGAGGAAGACTTGTTAAACCCTGTCTGAGGAAACAAGGTCAGAGACATGATTTAACAGCTAGTAAGGTTTAGAGACACTGAGGAAGACTTGTTAAACCCTGTCAGAGGAAACAAGGTCAGAGACATGATTTAACAGCTAGTAAGGTTTAGAGACACTGAGGAAGACTTGTTAAACCCTGTCTGAGGAAACAAGGTCAGAGACATGATTTAACAGCTAGTAAGGTTTAGAGACACTGAGGAAGACTTGTTAAACCCTGTCTGAGGAAACAAGGTCAGAGACATGATTTAACAGCTAGTAAGGTTTAGAGACACTGAGGAAGACTTGTTAAACCCTGTCAGAGGAAACAAGGTCAGAGACATGATTTAACAGCTAGTAAGGTTTAGAGACACTGAGGAAGACTTGTTAAACCCTGTCTGAGGAAACAAGGTCAGAGACATGATTTAACAGCTAGTAAGGTTTAGAGACACTGAGGAAGACTTGTTAAACCCTGTCAGAGGAAACAAGGTCAGAGACATGATTTAACAGCTAGTAAGGTTTAGAGACACTGAGGAAGACTTGTTAAACCCTGTCTGAGGAAACAAGGTCAGAGACATGATTTAACAGCTAGTAAGGTTTAGAGACACTGAGGAAGACTTGTTAAACCCTGTCTGAGGAAACAAGGTCAGAGACATGATTTAACAGCTAGTACGGTTTAGAGACACTGAGGAAGACTTGTTAAACCCTGTCAAGGAAACAAGGTCAGAGACATGATTTAACAGCTAGTAAGGTTTAGAGACACTGAGGAAGACTTGTTAAACCCTGTCTGAGGAAACAAGGTCAGAGACATGATTTAACAGCTAGTAAGGTTTAGAGACACTGAGGAAGACTTGTCAAACCCTGTCAGAGGAAACAAGGTCAGAGACATGATTTAACAGCTAGTAAGGTTTAGAGACACTGAGGAAGACTTGTTAAACCCTGTCTGAGGAAACAAGGTCAGAGACATGATTTAACAGCTAGTATGGTTTAGAGACACTGAGGAAGACTTGTTAAACCCTGTCTGAGGAAACAAGGTCAGAGACATGATTTAACAGCTAGTAAGGTTTAGAGACACTGAGGAAGACTTGTTAAACCCTGTCAGAGGAAACAAGGTCAGAGACATGATTTAACAGCTAGTAAGGTTTAGAGACACTGAGGAAGACTTGTTAAACCCTGTCTGAGGAAACAAGGTCAGAGACATGATTTAACAGCTAGTATGGTTTAGAGACACTGAGGAAGACTTGTTAAACCCTGCCAGATGAAACAAGGTCAGAGACATGATTTAACAGCTAGTATGGTTTAGAGACACTGAGGAAGACTTGTTAAACCCTGTCTGAGGAAACAAGGTCAGAGACATGATTTAACAGCTAGTAAGGTTTAGAGACACTGAGGAAGACTTGTTAAACCCTGCCAGATGAAACAAGGTCAGAGACATGATTTAACAGCTAGTAAGGGTTAGAGACACTGAGGAAGACTTGTTAAACCCTGTCTGAGGAAACAAGGTCAGAGACATGATTTAACAGCTAGTAAGGTTTAGAGACACTGAGGAAGACTTGTTAAACCCTGTCTGAGGAAACAAGGTCAGAGACATGATTTAACAGCTAGTAAGGTTTAGAGACACTGAGGAAGACTTGTTAAACCCTGTCAGAGGAAACAAGGTCAGAGACATGATTTAACAGCTAGTAAGGTTTAGAGACACTGAGGAAGACTTGTTAAACCCTGTCAGAGGAAACAAGGTCAGAGACATGATTTAACAGCTAGTAAGGTTTAGAGACACTGAGGAAGACTTGTTAAACCCTGTCAGAGGAAACAAGGTCAGAGACATGATTTAACAGCTAGTAAGGTTTAGAGACACTGAGGAAGACTTGTTAAACCCTGTCTGAGGAAACAAGGTCAGAGACATGATTTAACAGCTAGTAAGGTTTAGAGACACTGAGGAAGACTTGTTAAACCCTGTCTGAGGAAACAAGGTCAGAGACATGATTTAACAGCTAGTAAGGTTTAGAGACACTGAGGAAGACTTGTTAAACCCTGTCTGAGGAAACAAGGTCAGAGACATGATTTAACAGCTAGTAAGGTTTAGAGACACTGAGGAAGACTTGTTAAACCCTGTCAGAGGAAACAAGGTCAGAGACATGATTTAACAGCTAGTAAGGTTTAGAGACACTGAGGAAGACTTGTTAAACCCTGTCTGAGGAAACAAGGTCAGAGACATGATTTAACAGCTAGTATGGTTTAGAGACACTGAGGAAGACTTGTTAAACCCTGCCAGATGAAACAAGGTCAGAGACATGATTTAACAGCTAGTATGGTTTAGAGACACTGAGGAAGACTTGTTAAACCCTGTCTGAGGAAACAAGGTCAGAGACATGATTTAACAGCTAGTAAGGTTTAGAGACACTGAGGAAGACTTGTTAAACCCTGCCAGATGAAACAAGGTCAGAGACATGATTTAACAGCTAGTAAGGTTTAGAGACACTGAGGAAGACTTGTTAAACCCTGTCTGAGGAAACAAGGTCAGAGACATGATTTAACAGCTAGTAAGGTTTAGAGACACTGAGGAAGACTTGTTAAACCCTGTCTGAGGAAACAAGGTCAGAGACATGATTTAACAGCTAGTAAGGTTTAGAGACACTGAGGAAGACTTGTTAAACCCTGTCAGAGGAAACAAGGTCAGAGACATGATTTAACAGCTAGTAAGGTTTAGAGACACTGAGGAAGACTTGTTAAACCCTGTCAGAGGAAACAAGGTCAGAGACATGATTTAACAGCTAGTAAGGTTTAGAGACACTGAGGAAGACTTGTTAAACCCTGTCAGAGGAAACAAGGTCAGAGACATGATTTAACAGCTAGTAAGGTTTAGAGACACTGAGGAAGACTTGTTAAACCCTGTCTGAGGAAACAAGGTCAGAGACATGATTTAACAGCTAGTAAGGTTTAGAGACACTGAGGAAGACTTGTTAAACCCTGTCAGAGGAAACAAGGTCAGAGACATGATTTAACAGCTAGTAAGGTTTAGAGACACTGAGGAAGACTTGTTAAACCCTGTCAGAGGAAACAAGGTCAGAGACATGATTTAACAGCTAGTAAGGTTTAGAGACACTGAGGAAGACTTGTTAAACCCTGTCAGAGGAAACAAGGTCAGAGACATGATTTAACAGCTAGTAAGGTTTAGAGACACTGAGGAAGACTTGTTAAACCCTGTCAAGGAAACAAGGTCAGAGACATGATTTAACAGCTAGTAAGGTTTAGAGACACTGAGGAAGACTTGTTAAACCCTGTCAGAGGAAACAAGGTCAGAGACATGATTTAATAGCTAGTAAGGTTTAGAGACACTGAGGAAGACTTGTTAAACCCTGTCAGAGGAAACAAGGTCAGAGACATGATTTAACAGCTAGTAAGGTTTAGAGACACTGAGGAAGACTTGTTAAACCCTGTCAAGGAAACAAGGTCAGAGACATGATTTAACAGCTAGTAAGGTTTAGAGACACTGAGGAAGACTTGTTAAACCCTGTCAAGGAAACAAGGTCAGAGACATGATTTAACAGCTAGTAAGGTTTAGAGACACTGAGGAAGACTTGTTAAACCCTGTCAGAGGAAACAAGGTCAGAGACATGATTTAACAGCTAGTAAGGTTTAGAGACACTGAGGAAGACTTGTTAAACCCTGTCTGAGGAAACAAGGTCAGAGACATGATTTAACAGCTAGTAAGGTTTAGAGACACTGAGGAAGACTTGTCAAACCTGTCTGAGGAAACAAGGTCAGAGACATGATTTAACAGCTAGTAAGGTTTAGAGACACTGAGGAAGACTTGTTAAACCCTGTCAGAGGAAACAAGGTCAGAGACATGATTTAACAGCTAGTAAGGTTTAGAGACACTGAGGAAGACTTGTTAAACCCTGTCAGAGGAAACAAGGTCAGAGACATGATTTAACAGCTAGTATGGTTTAGAGACACTGAGGAAGACTTGTTAAACCCTGTCAGAGGAAACAAGGTCAGAGACATGATTTAACAGCTAGTATGGTTTAGAGACACTGAGGAAGACTTGTTAAACCCTGTCAGAGGAAACAAGGTCAGAGACATGATTTAACAGCTAGTAAGGTTTAGAGACACTGAGGAAGACTTGTTAAACCCTGTCAGAGGAAACAAGGTCAGAGACATGATTTAACAGCTAGTAAGGTTTAGAGACACTGAGGAAGACTTGTTAAACCCTGTCAGAGGAAACAAGGTCAGAGACATGATTTAACAGCTAGTATGGTTTAGAGACACTGAGGAAGACTTGTTAAACCCTGCCAGAGGAAACAAGGTCAGAGACATGATTTAACAGCTAGTAAGGTTTAGAGACACTGAGGAAGACTTGTTAAACCCTGTCTGAGGAAACAAGGTCAGAGACATGATTTAACAGCTAGTAAGGTTTAGAGACACTGAGGAAGACTTGTTAAACCCTGTCAAGGAAACAAGGTCAGAGACATGATTTAACAGCTAGTATGGTTTAGAGACACTGAGGAAGACTTGTTAAAGCCTGTCAGAGGAAACAAGGTCAGAGACATGATTTAACAGCTAGTAAGGTTTAGAGACACTGAGGAAGACTTGTTAAACCCTGTCAGAGGAAACAAGGTCAGAGACATGATTTAACAGCTAGTATGGTTTAGAGACACTGAGGAAGACTTGTTAAACCCTGTCAAGGAAACAAGGTCAGAGACATGAGTTAACAGCTAGTATGGTTTAGAGACACTGAGGAAGACTTGTTAAACCCTGTCTGAGGAAACAAGGTCAGAGACATGATTTAACAGCTAGTAAGGTTTAGAGACACTGAGGAAGACTTGTTAAACCCTGTCTGAGGAAACAAGGTCAGAGACATGATTTAACAGCTAGTAAGGTTTAGAGACACTGAGGAAGACTTGTTAAACCCTGCCAGATGAAAGCTAGTAAGCTGCACAGCTGTAGAGTCCAACTTGTAGCTAGCATAACCCTAACCCTAGCATCGTTATCACCATCTTAATTACTATCACTCTTAGTGGATGGGAAACTTCTCTGTCCTTTACTTTAAAACACACAGCGTGGAGTCAACTCCAGATATGCACACCACACACACTCTGCACACACACACACACACACACACACACACACACACACACACACACCACACACACTCTGCACACGTACACACACACACACACACACACACACACACACACACACACACACACACACACAATGAACACACACACACAGCACCATCTCAGAGCTCTGATATATATATATATATGAAATACATTATCATTCTTTAATCTGATTTTATTATAGTGGGAGTCCCGCTGGTCCGTCTACAGAGACAGAGACGTCTTCTTATTGCTGCAGTAACACTGTGCTTTATGTCTCTGTCTACTTCACTTTAGTCTGTCAAGACTATTATTATTAAAATCATATATTTCTGTGTTCTATCTGCTGTGTTTTCCACATATAAATAGATGTATTTGGAATGCAATCATCTTATTGTTGTTGTTGCTCAAATCTGCAGTGTGTTTTTAATATCATTTGTCTGTCTGTACAGTGTGTGGGCCAGTAACCAGAGGGTCGCTGGTTCGAATCCCAGGTACACCAGGAAAAATATATATACTGCCGTTGTGCCCTTGAGTAAGGCACTCAACCACTAAAACGGAGCTAAGTGCACTGCACCACAGCTGATCCTGCACCACCAACCCCTCAGGGTTGCAAAACAAAACACACTCCAGATCAATGTGTGTGCGGCTGCTAGTTTCCCCCCTCATCAGGCTGTCTGTGTTCTGCTCTGTTTGTGGACCACACACACACACACACACACACACACACACACACACACACACACACACACACACACACACACACACACACACACACACACACACACACACACACACACACACACACACCTCATTTGTAGCCGGCATTCCATCTCCCACAGTTCTCCCTACTGTCTGGTGTGAGTGTGTGTGTGCGCGCACACGCATGGGGCATTTAGAGGGATCGACTAAATCAACTTGTCTGTCCACAGATCTCTCCTCTTTACTCCTCTCCCTCTTCTCCTTCACCTCTCCTCCTTCACCTCTCCCTTTCCCACTCCTTCTCCACCTCTCCTCCTCCACCTCTCCCTCTCCTCCTTCACCTCTCCTCCTTCACCTCTCCCTCGCCCACTCCTTCTCCACCTCTCCTCCTCCACCTCTCCCTCTCCTCCTTCACCTCTCCTCCTTCACCTCTCCCTCTCCTCCTCTCCCTCACCATCACCTATCCTTCACCTCTCCCACTCCTCCTCCACCTCTCCTCTCCTCCACCTCTCCCTCTCCTCCTCTCCCTCACCATCACCTATCCTCCACCTCTCCCTCTCCTCCTCCACCTCTCCTCTCCTCCACCTCTCCCTCTCCTCCTCCACCTCTTCCTCTCGTCCTTCACCCCTTCTCTTCACCTCTCCTCCTCACCTCTCCCCTCCTCCTCTCCCTCACCACACCTACCTCACCACTCCTCTCCTCCACCTCTCCCTCTCCTCCTCCACCTCTCCCTCTCTCCTTCACCATCTCCTTCACCTCTCCTCCTCCACCCTCCTCATCTCCTTCACCTCTCCTCCTCCACCTCTCCTCATCTCCTTCACCTCACCTCCACCACCTCTCCCTCTCCTCCTCCACCACTCCACATCTCCACACCTCCTCCACCACCTCTCCCTCACCTCCACCACCTCTTCCTCATCTCCTCACCTCTCCTCCTCCACCTCTCCTCAACACCTACACCTCTCCACCTCCACCTCTCCCTCACCTCCTCCACCTCTTCCTCATCTCCTTCACCTCTCCTCCTCCACCTCTCCCTCTCCTCCTCCACCTCTTCCTCATCTCCTTCACCTCTCCTCCTCCAACTCTTCCTCTTCTCCTTCACCTCTCCTCCTCCACCTCTCCCTCTCCTCCTCCACCTCTTCCTCATCTCCTTCACCTCTCCTCCTCCACCTCTCCCTCTCCTCCTCCACCTCTTCCTCATCTCCTTCACCTCTCCTCCTCCACCTCTCCCTCTCCTCCTCCACCTCTTCCTCATCTCCTTCACCTCTCCTCCTCCACCTCTCCCTCTCCTCCTCCACCTCTTCCTCATCTCCTTCACCTCTCCTCCTCCACCTCTTCCTCATCTCCTTCACCTCTCCTCCTCCACCTCTCCCTCTCCTCCTCCACCTCTCCCTCTCCTCCTCCACCTCTTCCTCATCTCCTTCACCTCTCCCTCTCCTCCTCTCCCTCACCATCACCTATCCTTCACCTCTCCCTCTCCTCCTCCACCTCTCCCTCTCCTCCTCCTCCACCTCTCCACCTCTCCTCTCCTCTCCCTCTCCTCCTCCATCTCTCCCTCTCCTCCTCCACCTCTCCCTCTCCTCCACCTCTCCCTCTCCTCCTCCACCTCTCCCTCTCTCCTCCACCTCTTCCTCATCTCCTTCACCTCTCCTCCTCCAACTCTTCCTCGTCTCCTTCACCTCTCCTCCTCCACCTCTCCCTCTCCTCCTCCACCTCTTCCTCATCTCCTTCACCTCTCCTCCTCCACCTCTCCCTCTCCTCCTCCACCTCTTCCTCATCTCCTTCACCTCTCCTCCTCCACCTCTCCCTCTCCTCCTCCACCTCTTCCTCATCTCCTTCACCTCTCCTCCTCCAACTCTTCCTCGTCTCCTTCACCTCTCCTCCTCCACCTCTCCCTCTCCTCCTCCACCTCTTCCTCATCTCCTTCACCTCTCCTCCTCCACCTCTCCCTCTCCTCCTCCACCTCTTCCTCATCTCCTTCACCTCTCCTCCTCCACCTCTCCCTCTCCTCCTCCACCTCTTCCTCATCTCCTTCACCTCTCCTCCTCCACCTCTCCCTCTCCTCCTCCACCTCTTCCTCATCTCCTTCACCTCTCCTCCTCCACCTCTTCCTCATCTCCTTCACCTCTCCTCCTCCACCTCTCCCTCTCCTCCTCCACCTCTCCCTCTCCTCCTCCACCTCTTCCTCATCTCCTTCACCTCTCCCTCTCCTCCTCTCCCTCACCATCACCTATCCTTCACCTCTCCCTCTCCTCCTCCACCTCTCCCTCTCCTCCTCCTCCACCTCTCCACCTCTCCTCTCCTCTCCCTCTCCTCCTCCATCTCTCCCTCTCCTCCTCCACCTCTCCCTCTCCTCCACCTCTCCCTCTCCTCCTCCACCTCTCCCTCTCGTCCTTCACCTCATCTCCTTCACCTCTCCTCCTCCACCTCTTCCTCATCTCCTTCACCTCTCCTCCTCCACCTCTTCCTCATCTCCTTCACCTCTCCTCCTCCACCTCTCCCTCTCCTCCTCCACCTCTTCCTCATCTCCTTCACCTCTCCTCCTCCACCTCTCCCTCTCCTCCTCCACCTCTTCCTCATCTCCTTCACCTCTCCTCCTCCACCTCTTCCTCATCTCCTTCACCTCTCCTCCTCCACCTCTCCCTCTCCTCCTCCACCTCTTCCTCATCTCCTTCACCTCTCCTCCTCCACCTCTCCCTCTCCTCCTCCACCTCTTCCTCATCTCCTTCACCTCTCCTCCTCCACCTCTCCCTCTCCTCCTCCACCTTTTCCTCATCTCCTTCACCTCTCCTCCTCCACCTCTCCCTCTCCCCCTCCACCTCTTCCTCATCTCCTTCACCTCTCCTCCTCCACCTCTTCCTCATCTCCTTCACCTCTCCTCCTCCACCTCTCCCTCTCCTCCTCCACCTCTTCCTCATCTCCTTCACCTCTCCCTCTCCTCCTCTCCCTCACCATCACCTATCCTTCACCTCTCCCTCTCCTCCTCCACCTCTCCCTCTCCTCCTCCTCCACCTCTCCACCTCTCCTCTCCCTCTCCTCCTCCACCTCTCCCTCTCCTCCTCCACTTCTCCCTCTCCTCCTCCACCTCTCCTCTCCCTCTCCTCCTCCACCTCTCCCTCTCCTCCTCCACCTCTCCCTCTCCCTCTCCTCCTCCACCTCTCCTCTCCCTCTCCTCCTCCACCTCTCCCTCTCCTCCTCCACCTCTCCCTCTCCTCCTTCACCTCTCCCTCTCCTCCTCCACCTCTTCCTCTCGTCCTCCTCCTCCACCTCTCCCTCTCCACCTCTCCCTCTCCTCTTCCTCCCCACCTCTCCCTCTCCACCTCTCCCTCTCCCTCTCCACCTCTCCCTCTCCACCTCTCCCTCTCCTCTTCCTCCCCACCTCTCCCTCTCCACCTCTCCCTCTCCCTCTCCACCTCTCCCTCCCCATCTCTCCCTCTCCACCTCTCCCTCTCCTCTTCCTCCCCACCTCTCCCTCTCCACCTCTCCCTCTCCTCCTCCACCTCTTCCTCTCCACCTCTCCCTCTCCACCTCTCCCTCTCCTCCTCCACCTCTTCCTCTCCTCCTTCACCTCTCCTCCTCCACCTCTTCCTCTCCTCCTTCACCTCTCCTCCTCCACCTCTCCCTCTCCTCCTTCACCTCTCCTTTGCCTCCTCCACCTCTCCCTCTCCTCCTTCACCTCTCCTTTGCCTCCTCCACCTCTCCCTCTCCTCCTTCACCTCTCCCTCTCCTCCTTCACCTCTCCCTCTCCTCCTTCACCTCTCCCTCTCCCACACCTCCTACACCTCTCCTCCTTCACCTCTCCTTTGCCTCCTACACCTCTTCCTCTCGTCCTCCTCCTCCACCTCTCCCTCTCCACCTCTCCCTCTCCTCTTCCTCCCCACCTCTCCCTCTCCACCTCTCCCTCTCCCTCTCCTCTTCCTCCCCACCTCTCCCTCTCCACCTCTCCCTCTCCTCCTCCACCTCTTCCTCCCCACCTTTCCTTCTCCACCTCCACCTCTTCCTCTCCACCTCTTCCTCTCCTCCTCCACCTCTCCCTCTCCTCCTTCACGTCTCCTCCTCTCCCTCTCTCTAACCTATTCTCTTCTCCCCATCTCTCCAGGTCATCCATTTCTCTCCCTCCATCTCTTACCTCCATCTCTCCCTCCATCTCTCACTCCATCTCTCCCTCCATCTCTCTCTCCATCTCTTCCTCCATCTCTTGCCTCCATATCTCTTCTTTATGTCCAGTGGCTCATTCCTTCCCTCATTCCCTCTCTCTCTGGTGGGACCATTACCAGGCTCAAAAATACAGTGGGGAAAAAAAGTATTTAGTCAGCCACCAGTTGTGCAAGTTCTCCCACTTAAAAAGATGAGAGAGGTCTGTAATTTTCATCATAGGTACACGTCAACTATGACAGACAAATTGAGCATTTTTTTCTCCAGAAAATCACATTGTAGGATTTTTAATGAATTTATTTGCAAATTATGGTGGAAAATAAGTATTTGGTCACCTACAAACAAGCAAGATTTCTGGCTCTCACAGACCTGTAACTTCTTCTTTAAGAGGCTCCTCTGTCCTCCACTCGTTACCTGTATTAATGGCACCTGTTTGAACTTGTTATCAGTATAAAAGACACCTGTCCACAACCTAAAACAGTCACACTCCAAACTCCACTATGGCCAAGACCAAAGAGCTGTCAAAGGACACCAGAAACAAAATTGTAGACCTGCACCAGGCTGGGAAGACTGAATCTGCAATAGGTAAGCAGCTTGGTTTGAAGAAATCAACTGTGGGAGCAATTATTAGGAAATGGAAGACATACAAGACCACTGATAATCTTCCTCGATCTGGGGCTCCACGCAAGATCTCACCCTGTGGGGTCAAAATGATCACAAGAACGGTGAGCAAAAATCCAAGAACCACACGGGGGGACCAAGTGAATGACCTGCAGAGAGCTGGAACCAAAGTAACAAAGCCTACCATCAGTAACACACTACGCCGCCAGGGACTCAAATCCTGCAGTGCCAGACGTGTCCCCCTGCTTAAGCCAGTACATGTCCAGGCCCATCTGAAGATTGCTAGAGTGCATTTGGATGATCCAGAAGAGGATTGGGAGAATGTCATATGGTCAGATGAAACCAAAATAGAACTTTTTGGTTAAAACTCAACTCGTCGTGTTTGGAGGACAAAGAATGCTGAGTTGCATCCAAAGAACACCGTACCTACTGTGAAGCATGGGGGTGGAAACAACATGCTTTGGGGCTGTTTTTCTGCAAAGGGACCAGGACGACTGATCCGTGTAAAAGGAAAGAATGAATGGGGCCATGTATCGTGAGATTTTGAGTGAAAACCTCCTTCCATCAGCAAGGGCATTGAAGATGAAACGTGGCTGGGTCTTTCAGCATGACAATGATCCCAAACACACCGCCCGGGCAACGAAGGAGTTGCTTCGTAAGAAGCATTTCAAGGTCCTGGAGTGGCCTAGCCAGTCTCCAGATCTCAACCCCATAGAACATCTTTGGAGGGAGTTGAAAGTCCGTGTTGCCCAGCGACAGCCCCAAAACATCACTGCTCTAGAGGAGATCTGCATGGAGGAATGGGCCAAAATACCAGCAACAGTGTGTGAAAACCTTGTGAAGACTTACAGAAAACGTTTGACCTGTGTCATTGCCAACAAAGGGTATATAACAAAGTATTGAGAAACTTTTGTTATTGACCAAATACTTATTTTCCACCATAATTTGCAAATAAATTCATTAAAAATCCTACAATGTGATTTTCTAGATTTTCTTTTCTCATTTTGTCTGTCATAGTTGACGTGTACCTATGATGAAAATTACAGGCCTCTCTCATCTTTTTAAGTGGGAGAACTTGCACAATTGGTGGCTGACTAAATACTTTTTTTCCCCACTGTATATCTGCGTGCTGTTGGGGGAGATCTGCAATGAATTGGTCCATCTACTCATCAATATTCTACTGTAATCATTGAATAGGACAGTGTTTATGTGTATAGGTGGTGGCTGACTGTGAAAGGTCTGATGTGTGAACAAACGAGCTGTGATATCAGCAATTCAGCGCTATTGAAATAGACAGCAAGAAAACTCTGAATTTAATTCAGCCAAAATAGTTTCTTTGAATCTACAGCCATGTTGTCCTGCATCTAAGGATGACACTAAGGGCTCCAGCCTCCAGCTGCTGAATGATCTCTGATTGAGGCTTATTACATAGACCCTAATGGTTCAGTAGGACCCACTCCCCCCAGGCTTATTAAATAGACCCTAATGGTTCAGTAGGACCCATTCCCCCCAGGCTTATTACATAGACCCTAATGGTTCAGTAGGACTGGACCCACTCCCCCCAGGCTTATTAAATAGACCCTAATGGTTCAGTAGGACCCACTCCCCCCAGGCTTATTAAATAGACCCTAATGGTTCAGTAGGACTGGACCCACTCCCAATCAGGCTTATTACATAGACCCTAATGGTTCAGTAGGACCCACTCCCCCCAGGCTTATTAAATAGACCCTAATGGTTCAGTAGGACTGGACCCACTCCCCCCAGGCTTATTACATAGACCCTAATGGTTCAGTAGGACCCACTCCCCCCAGGCTTATTAAATAGACCCTAATGGTTCAGTAGGACTGGACCCACTCCCCCCAGGCTTATTAAATATACCCTAATGGTTCAGTAGGACTGGACCCACTCCCCCCAGGCTTATTAAATAGACCCTAATGGTTCAGTAGGACCCACTCCCCCCAGGCTTATTAAATAGACCCTAATGGTTCAGTAGGACTGGACCCACTCCCCCCAGGCTTATTACATAGACCCTAATGGTTCAGTAGGACTACACCCACTCCCCCCAGGCTTATTACATAGACCCTAATGGTTCAGTAGGACCCACTCCCCCCAGGCTTATTACATAGACCCTAATGGTTCAGTAGGACTGGACCCACTCCCCCCAGGCTTATTAAATAGACCCTAATGGTTCAGTAGGACTGGACCCACTCCCCCCAGGCTTATTAAATAGACCCTAATGGTTCAGTAGGACTGGACCCACTCCCCCCAGGCTTATTAAATAGACCCTAATGGTTCAGTAGGACTGGACCCACTCCCCCCAGGCTTATTACATAGACCCTAATGGTTCAGTAGGACTGGACCCACTCCCCCCAGGCTTATTAAATAGACCCTAATGGTTCAGTAGGACTGGACCCACTCCCCCCAGGCTTATTAAATAGACCCTAATGGTTCAGTAGGACTGGACCCACTCCCCCCAGGCTTATTACATAGACCCTAATGGTTCAGTAGGACTGGACCCACTCCCCCCAGGCTTATTACATAGACCCTAATGGTTCAGTAGGACCCACTCCCCCCAGGCTTATTAAATAGACCCTAATGGTTCAGTAGGACTGGACCCACTCCCCCCAGGCTTATTAAATAGACCCTAATGGTTCAGTAGGACTGGACCCACTCCCCCCAGGCTTATTAAATAGACCCTAATGGTTCAGTAGGACTGGACCCACTCCCCCCAGGCTTATTACATAGACCCTAATGGTTCAGTAGGACTGGACCCACTCCCCCCAGGCTTATTACATAGACCCTAATGGTTCAGTAGGACCCATTCCCCCCAGGCTTATTAAATATACCCTAATGGTTCAGTAGGACTGGACCCACTCCCCCCAGGCTTATTAAATAGACCCTAATGGTTCAGTAGGACCCACTCCCCCCAGGCTTATTAAATAGACCCTAATGGTTCAGTAGGACTGGCCCACTCCCCCCAGGCTTATTAAATAGACCCTAATGGTTCAGTAGGACCCATTCCCCCCAGGCTTATTAAATAGACCCTAATGGTTCAGTAGGACTACACCCACTCCCCCCAGGCTTATTAAATAGACCCTAATGGTTCAGTAGGACTGGACCCACTCCCCCCAGGCTTATTAAATAGACCCTAATGGTTCAGTAGGACCCATTCCCCCCAGGCTTATTAAATAGACCCTAATGGTTCAGTAGGACTACACCCACTCCCCCCAGGCTTATTAAATAGACCCTAATGGTTCAGTAGGACTGGCCCACTCCCCCCAGGCTTATTAAATAGACCCTAATGGTTCAGTAGGACCCACTCCCCCCAGGCTTATTAAATAGACCCTAATGGTTCAGTAGGACTGGACCCACTCCCCCCAGGCTTATTAAATAGACCCTAATGGTTCAGTAGGACCCATTCCCCCCAGGCTTATTAAATAGACCCTAATGGTTCAGTAGGACTGGCCCACTCCCCCCAGGCTTATTAAATAGACCCTAATGGTTCAGTAGGACCCACTCCCCCCAGGCTTATTAAATAGACCCTAATGGTTCAGTAGGACCCACTCCCCCCAGGCTTATTAAATAGACCCTAATGGTTCAGTAGGACTGGACCCACTCCCCCCAGGCTTATTACATAGACCCTAATGGTTCAGTAGGACTGGACCCACTCCCCCCAGGCTTATTACATAGACCCTAATGGTTCAGTAGGACCCACTCCCCCCAGGCTTATTAAATAGACCCTAATTGTTCAGTAGGACTGGACCCACACCCCCCAGGCTTATTAAATAGACCCTAATGGTTCAGTAGGACTACACCCACTCCCCCCAGGCTTATTACATAGACCCTAATGGTTCAGTAGGACCCACTCCCCCCAGGCTTATTACATAGACCCTAATGGTTCAGTAGGACTGGACCCACTCCCCCCAGGCTTATTACATAGACCCTAATGGTTCAGTAGGACTGGACCCACTCCCCCCAGGCTTATTACATAGACCCTAATGGTTCAGTAGGACTGGACCCACTCCCCCCAGGCTTATTACATAGACCCTAATGGTTCAGTAGGACTGGACCCACTCCCCCCAGGCTTATTAAATATACCCTAATGGTTCAGTAGGACTGGACCCACTCCCCTCAGGCTTATTAAATAGACCCTAATGGTTCAGTAGGACTGGACCCACTCCCCTCAGGCTTATTAAATAGACCCTAATGGTTCAGTAGGACTGGACCCACTCCCCCCAGGCTTATTAAATAGACCCTAATGGTTCAGTAGGACCCACTCCCCCCTGGCTTATTAAATAGACCCTAATGGTTCAGTAGGACTGGACCCACTCCCCCCAGGCTTATTAAATAGACCCTAATGGTTCAGTAGGACTGGACCCACTCCCCCCAGGCTTATTAAATAGACCCTAATGGTTCAGTAGGACCCACTCCCCCCAGGCTTATTAAATAGACCCTAATGGTTCAGTAGGACTGGACCCACTCCCCCCAGGCTTATTACATAGACCCTAATGGTTCAGTAGGACCCACTCCCCCCAGGCTTATTAAATATACCCTAATGGTTCAGTAGGACTGGACCCACTCCCCCCAGGCTTATTAAATAGACCCTAATGGTTCAGTAGGACTGGACCCACTCCCCCCAGGCTTATTAAATAGACCCTAATGGTTCAGTAGGACCCATTCCCCCCAGGCTTATTAAATAGACCCTAATGGTTCAGTAGGACTACACCCACTCCCCCCAGGCTTATTAAATAGACCCTAATGGTTCAGTAGGACCCATTCCCCCCAGGCTTATTAAATAGACCCTAATGGTTCAGTAGGACTACACCCACTCCCCCCAGGCTTATTAAATAGACCCTAATGGTTCAGTAGGACTGGACCCACTCCCCCCAGGCTTATTAAATAGACCCTAATGGTTCAGTAGGACTGGACCCATTCCCCCCAGGCTTATTAAATAGACCCTAATGGTTCAGTAGGACCCATTCCCCCCAGGCTTATTAAATAGACCCTAATGGTTCAGTAGGACTACACCCACTCCCCCCAGGCTTATTAAATAGACCCTAATGGTTCAGTAGGACTGGCCCACTCCCCCCAGGCTTATTAAATAGACCCTAATGGTTCAGTAGGACCCACTCCCCCCAGGCTTATTAAATAGACCCTAATGGTTCAGTAGGACTGGACCCACTCCCCCCAGGCTTATTAAATAGACCCTAATGGTTCAGTAGGACCCACTCCCCCCAGGCTTATTAAATAGACCCTAATGGTTCAGTAGGACTGGACCCACTCCCCCCAGGCTTATTAAATAGACCCTAATGGTTCAGTAGGACCCACTCCCCCCAGGCTTATTAAATAGACCCTAATGGTTCAGTAGGACTGGACCCACTCCCCCCAGGCTTATTAAATAGACCCTAATGGTTCAGTAGGACCCACTCCCCCCAGGCTTATTAAATAGACCCTAATGGTTCAGTAGGACTGGACCCACTCCCCCCAGGCTTATTACATAGACCCTAATGGTTCAGTAGGACTGGACCCACTCCCCCCAGGCTTATTACATAGACCCTAATGGTTCAGTAGGACCCACTCCCCCCAGGCTTATTAAATAGACCCTAATGGTTCAGTAGGACTGGACCCACTCCCCCCAGGCTTATTACATAGACCCTAATGGTTCAGTAGGACTGGACCCACTCCCCCCAGGCTTATTAAATAGACCCTAATGGTTCAGTAGGACTGGACCCACTCCCCCCAGGCTTATTAAATAGACCCTAATGGTTCAGTAGGACCCACTCCCCCCAGGCTTATTAAATAGACCCTAATGGTTCAGTAGGACCCATTCCCCCCAGGCTTATTAAATAGACCCTAATGGTTCAGTAGGACTACACCCACTCCCCCCAGGCTTATTACATAGACCCTAATGGTTCAGTAGGACCCACTCCCCCCAGGCTTATTACATAGACCCTAATGGTTCAGTAGGACTGGACCCACTCCCCCCAGGCTTATTAAATAGACCCTAATGGTTCAGTAGGACTACACCCACTCCCCCCAGGCTTATTACATAGACCCTAATGGTTCAGTAGGACCCACTCCCCCCAGGCTTATTAAATAGACCCTAATGGTTCAGTAGGACTGGACCCACTCCCCCCAGGCTTATTACATATACCCTAATGGTTCAGTAGGACCCACTCCCCCCAGGCTTATTACATAGACCCTAATGGTTCAGTAGGACTGGACCCACTCCCCCCAGGCTTATTAAATAGACCCTAATGGTTCAGTAGGACTGGACCCACTCCCCCCAGGCTTATTAAATAGACCCTAATGGTTCAGTAGGACCCACTCCCCCCAGGCTTATTAAATAGACCCTAATGGTTCAGTAGGACCCACTCCCCCCAGGCTTATTAAATAGACCCTAATGGTTCAGTAGGACCCACTCCCCCCAGGCTTATTAAATAGACCCTAATGGTTCAGTAGGACTGGACCCACTCCCCCCAGGCTTATTAAATAGACCCTAATGGTTCAGTAGGACCCACTCCCCCCAGGCTTATTACATAGACCCTAATGGTTCAGTAGGACTGGACCCACTCCCCCCAGGCTTATTAAATAGACCCTAATGGTTCAGTAGGACTGGCCCACTCCCCCCAGGCTTATTACATAGACCCTAATGGTTCAGTAGGACCCACTCCCCCCAGGCTTATTAAATAGACCCTAATGGTTCAGTAGGACTGGACCCACTCCCCCCAGGCTTATTAAATAGACCCTAATGGTTCAGTAGGACTGGACCCACTCCCCCCAGGCTTATTAAATAGACCCTAATGGTTCAGTAGGACCCACTCCCCCCAGGCTTATTAAATAGACCCTAATGGTTCAGTAGGACTGGACCCACTCCCCCCAGGCTTATTACATAGACCCTAATGGTTCAGTAGGACTGGACCCACTCCCCCCAGGCTTATTAAATAGACCCTAATGGTTCAGTAGGACCCACTCCCCCCAGGCTTATTACATAGACCCTAATGGTTCAGTAGGACCCACTCCCCCCAGGCTTATTACATAGACCCTAATGGTTCAGTAGGACCCACTCCCCCCAGGCTTATTACATAGACCCTAATGGTTCAGTAGGACCCACTCCCCCCAGGCTTATTACATAGACCCTAATGGTTCAGTAGGACTGGACCCACTCCCCCCAGGCTTATTAAATAGACCCTAATGGTTCAGTAGGACCCACTCCCCCCAGGCTTATTAAATATACCCTAATGGTTCAGTAGGACTGGACCCACTCCCCCCAGGCTTATTACATAGACCCTAATGGTTCAGTAGGACTGGACCCACTCCCCCCAGGCTTATTAAATAGACCCTAATGGTTCAGTAGGACTGGACCCACTCCCCCCAGGCTTATTAAATAGACCCTAATGGTTCAGTAGGACCCACTCCCCCCAGGCTTATTACATAGACCCTAATGGTTCAGTAGGACCCACTCCCCCCAGGCTTATTACATAGACCCTAATGGTTCAGTAGGACCCACTCCCCCCAGGCTTATTACATAGACCCTAATGGTTCAGTAGGACCCACTCCCCCCAGGCTTATTACATAGACCCTAATGGTTCAGTAGGACTGGACCCACTCCCCCCAGGCTTATTAAATTTACATTTTAGTTATTTAGCAGAGGCTCTTATCCAGAGCGACTTACAGGAGCAATTAGGGTTAAGTGGCTTGCTCAAGGGCACATTGACATATTTTTTTACCTATTTGGCTCGGGGATTCGAACCAGTGACCTTTCAGTTACTGGCCCAACCCTCTTAACCGCTAGGCTACCTGCCGCCCCTTATTAAAGAGACCCTATTGGTTCAATAATGTAAATAGACCCTAATGGTAACTGATGACTACCTCCATACTCCTCCTATGGTCCATTACACTGTCTTAGACCAGAGAACACTCTCTCCCTCTCTGACTCAGTCAGTCGTTCAGGGAACAAGGAGGACAGGAACAGGGCTATATAATCCTCAGATTGACTTTTCACACACAGTCAATGATCCTGTCATCAAACACTAACGTTAATTATCTTGAGGGATGGCATGCTCTCTGATCTCTACTGCTGGAAAGAAAAAGGAGGAGAGGGAGGGAGGGAGGGAGGGAGGGAGGGAGGGAGGTGAGATCTTGCATGGAGCCCCAGGCCGAGGGAGATTGACAGTTCTTTTGTGTTTCTTCCATTTGCGAATAATCGCACCAACTGTTGTCACCTTCTCACCAAGCTGCTTGGCGATGGTCTTGTAGCCCATTCCAGCCTTGTGTAGGTCTACAATCTTGTCCCTGACATCCTTGGAGAGCTCTTTGGTCTTGGCCATGGTGGAGAGTTTGGGATCTGATTGATCGATTGCTTCTGTGGACAGGTGTCTTTTATACAGGTAATAAACTGAGATTAGGAGC
Source organism: Coregonus lavaretus (assembly GCF_964263955.1). Classification (NCBI taxonomy): domain Eukaryota; kingdom Metazoa; phylum Chordata; class Actinopteri; order Salmoniformes; family Salmonidae; genus Coregonus; species Coregonus lavaretus. The sequence goes on from NW_028158284.1 coordinate 307,772, forward strand.
ACTCCCTTTAAGAGTGTGCTCCTAATCTCAGCTCGTTACCTGTAGAAAAGACACCTGGGAGCCAGAAATCTTTCTGAGAGGGGGTCAAATACTTATTTCCCTCATTAAAATGCAAATCAATTTCTAAAAAAATTTACATGCGTTTTTCTGGATTTTTTTGTTGTTATTCTGTCTCTCACTGTTCAAATAAACCTACCATTAAAATTATATACTGATCATTTCTTTGTCAGTGGGCAAACGTTCAAAATCAGCAGGGGATCAAATACTTTTTTCCCTCACTGTATATGGGGGATACAACCATCCCAGCTCTGCAGATTTTTCTGCGAAGAGACAGAATCATTAGATCACTTGTTTTGGTACTGTCCATATGTAGCTTGTTTTTGGTCGCAGGTTCAGGAATGGCTGAAGAATTGCAACATTCACCTGGAGCTAACTCTGCAAATAGCGCTGCTGGGTGATTTAAAAAGTCATAGTCAATCGATCAATAATAGAATAATATTCTTAGCCAAAATGTTTATCTTTAATTTACAATCTGTAGAATCTTTCAGAATAGAAAGGTTCAGAACGTTTGTGAAACATCACAGCACAGCATGGCAAATAGAATCCAAAATGGATGGTGTTCAGAGATAGATGGGAGGGGTTGAGTGGAACTTTAGGATGGGACTAAAAACAAACAAAAGATAACTATTGTAAAATATACATTGTCTTTGAAATGTATATAGTGTGTATGAGCTAAAAGTGGAAGCCTAAGTGTTGTTGTCCATTAGTTTACTCCAATTAGGGGAGGGGTGGTAGGGTTAGGGGAAAATCATAAAGGAAAATATATCTAAAAAAAAGTATATATATATATATATATATATATATATATATATATATATATATATACATATGATATACAGTCCCAGTCAAAAGTTTGGACACACCTATTCGTTCAAGGGTTTTTCTTTATTTTTACTATTTTCTACATTGTAGAATAATAGTGAAGACATCAAAACTATGAAATAACACATATGGACTCATGTAGTAACCAAAAAAGTGTTAAACTAATCAAAATATATTTTAGATTTTTCGAAGTAGCCACCCTTTGCCTTGATGACAGCTTTGCATTCTCTCAACCAGCTTCATGAATGGAATGCTTTTCCAACAGTCTTGAAGGAGTTCCCGCATATGCTGAGTACTTGTTGGCTGCTTTTCCTTCACTCTGCGGTCCAACTCATCCCAAACCATCTAAATTGGGTTGAGGTCGGGTGATTGTGTAGGCCAGGTCATCTGATGCAGCACTCCATTACTCGCATTCTTGGTGAAATAGCCCTTACACAGCCTGGAGGTGTGTTTCAGGTCATTGTCCTGCTTAAAAACAAAAGATAGTCCCACTAACCGCAAACCAGATGGGATATCGCTGCAGAATTCTGTGTTAGCCATGCTGGTTAAGTGTGCCTTAAATTCTAAATAAATTACTGACAGTGTCACCAGAAAAGCACCCCCACACCATCACACCTCCTCCTCCATGCTTCACGGTGGGAACCACACATGCAGAGATCATCAGACCAAAGGACAGATTTCCACCGGTCTATTGTCCATTGCTCGAGTTTCTTGGCCCAAGCAAGTCTCTTCTTCTTATTGGTGTCCTTTAGTAGTGGTTTCTTGGCAGCAATTCGACCATGAAGGTCTGATTCACACAGTCTCTTCTGAACAGTTGATATTGAGATGTGTCTGTTACTTGAACTTTGTGAAGCATTTATTTGGGCTGCCATTTCTGAGGCTGGTAACTCGAATGAACTTATCCTCTGCAGCAGAGGTAACTCTGGGTCTTCCATTCCTGTGGTGGTCCTCATGACAGCCAGTTTCATCATCGCGCTTGATGGTTTTTGCGACTGCACTTGAAGAAACTTTCAAAGTTCTTGAAATGTTCCGTATTGACTGACCTTCATGTCTTAAAGTAATGATGGACTGTCATTCCTCTTTGCTTATTTGAGCTGTTCTTGCCATAATATGGACTTGGTCTTTTACCAAATAGGGTTATCTTCTGTATACCACCCTACCTTGTCACAACACAACTGATTGGCTCAAACGCATTAAGAAGGAAATACATTCCACAATGAACTTTAACAAGGCACACCTGCTAATTGAAATGCATTCCAGGTGACTACCTCATTAAGCTGGTTGGGAGAATGTGAAGAGTGTGCAAAACTGTCATCAATGCAAAGGGTGGCTACTTTAAAGCATCTCCCATATAAAATATGTTTTGATTTGTTTAACACGTTTTTGGTTACTACATGATTCCATATGTGTTATTTCATAGTTTTGATGTCTTCACTATTATTCTACAATGTAGAAAATAGTAGAAATAGTAAAAAATAAAGAAATACCCTTGTATGTGTATCCAAACTTTTGACTGGTATACAATATGTGACTCACCACCTTGATTTGGTCTTAAGTAGCAAAATTTGAAATGCTGTTTTTTTTTACATTGGATTAAAGTAGAGACTCAGAGCTACAAAATGGTATATCATACACTGCATTTTTGAGGAACAATGGGAAAGTAATTCTACTTTGAAAGTTGATAAACTTGTAAACTCACTTTTGAGAAAATGGCATTTGAATGTTTTGGTATCTAGTGAAGAGCTCTTCTTTGTCTACACCTATTCAGCATCCTTCACACCCTCTTAAGCTTTAGCTCCACCCATCTCGTTTCGCTCTCAGAGCGCACACTTGATGCTCTGGCCTATGATTTGTTTACCTCTGGATAACATGAAAACTCTGCTGGCAACAATTTAATTAAACTTTTTTTGCAGACGTTTACTGACACCTGCCATATTCAACGAGTGTTGTACACGTTAGGTTAAATCATGTAGCTAGCTAGCTAGGTAAACAATGAACCTAGTTAGGTAAACAACGATCACACACATAACGTTAGCTAAGGAGCTAGCCAGCTAACGTTAGCTAGTTAAACAATATGAACATAGTGCCAAATCATGGCGTTACTACCCTGCATGAATTTGCTGGGAGCTAATCAACCAGGTTCAATGTTAGCTAGCTCACATTAGGCTCTAACTAGCAGAGCAAACGGTTCTGGGATACGAATAATACCGTCATACACGTAACATTAGCTATGGAGCCAGCCAGCTAACGTTAGCTAGCTAACAGTACACTTTAGCTTAAGACATGTAGCTAGCTAGCTAGCTAGATAAACAATCAACCTAGCTAGGTAAACAACGTGTAAGATCACACACGTCACGTAACATTAGCTAATGAGCCAGCCAGCTAACGTTAGCTAGTTAAACAACAATGAATAATAATGTCATACACGTAACGTTAGCTAGCTAGCAGTACACTTTAGCTTGAAATGAAACCACTTTCTGTCAAAATTAGAAACGTGTAATATCTGAAAATGTAGCTAGCTAGACTATTTTACCCGCATACATCATCATGCACGATGGACGCGTCTCCCACAGATGCCATGCCACGGTTGCCCTTAGTTTGAAGATGTAATCCGGAGACACGTGTTTTCTCCATCATACTCTAATTCCACTGATTTCAAAACTCGATACATGTTTTAAAAAGCTACGTTCGACAGGATAACCAAAACAGACAGAAGGCTGCGTTCGACAGTATTACCTACAGACTGACCAGCTCAAATAGACAGAGGTCGGTCTTCTACATGGCAGACCAATCCGAACTCCTCTCTCTGCATGTCCAGCCCAGTCATTATCTCAGCCAGTCATGACTAGCGGGAAGGTTGCTGTCTTTTTCTGTGGCTTAGCCAACAAGGCTTGTAATTTACCAATGGTATTCCTATTTACAAGTTGGTTATTAAGGCACATGAAAGTTCACATGTTCCAGAAGGCATTTCTGCAACAACAAAAAACGCATTTTGATAAAAATAAAAACTTTAAATGGCTCTCACCTGAAGTCCTGACTTGCGACATACGCCTAGTTTCCTGAAACAGGTCACATTTGTAAAAAAAATTTATGGGGGATTGGAAAACGATGCAGACAATTACATTGATGGAAGCCACACTCTATTTGCAATATTAAAGCTGATCTACCCCCTAAAAATAAATACACTTTATTAAACTTTAGGAAAAAATTGTGTTTGACCAGATACAATGCTATTTTAGTAAAGAAATTGACAACAGACTTTCAGCACTCTTATAGGGAACGACATTAAACAAGCAAGGCAGTTACAAAAATGACTGATGATTGGCTGAGACAAATTTATAATAAAATGATTGTGGGAGCTATTTTGGTAGACTTCAGTGCGGCTTTTGACATTGTCGATCGTAGTCTGCTGCTGGAAAAACGTATGTGTTATGGCTTTACACCCCCTGCTATAGTGTGGATAAAGAGTTACCTGTCTAAAAGAACACAGAGGGTGTTTTTAATGAATGCCTCTCCAACATAATCCAGGTAGAATCAGGTATTCCCAAGGGCAGCTGTCTAGGCCACTTATTTAAAAAAAAATCTTTACTAACGACATGCCACTGGCCTTGAGTAAAGCCAGTGTGTCTATGTATGCGGATGACTCAACACTATACACGTCAGCTACAACAGCAAGTGAAACCACTGCAAAAACTAAAAGCATTGTAATTGGGACAACTCATTCACTTAACCCTAAACCTCAACCAAATCTTGTGATGAATAATGTGGAAATTGAGCAAGTTGAGGTGACTAAACTGCGTGGAGTAACCCTGGATTGTAAACTGTCATGGTCAAAACATATTGATACAACAGTGGCTAAGATGGGGAGAAGTCTGTCCATAATAAAGTGTTGCTCTACCTTCTTAACAAAACTATTACATTTTACATTTTCGTCATTTAGCAGACGCTCTTATCCAGAACGACTTACAAATTGGTGCATTCACCTTATGATAGCCAGTGGGACAACCACTTTACTTTTTTTGGGGGGGTTAGGGGGGGGTAGAAGGATTACTTTATCCTATCCCAGGTATTCCTTAAAGAGGTGGGGTTTCAAGTGTCTCCGGAAGGTGGTGAGTGTCTCCGCTGTCCTGGCGTCGTGAGGGAGCTTGTTCCACCATTGGGGTGCCAGAGCAGCGAACTGTTTTGACTGGGCTGAGCGGGAACTGTGCTTCCGCAGAGGTAGGGGGGCCAGCAGGCCAGAGGTGGATGACCACAATGCCCTCGTTTGGGTGTAGGGACTGATCAGAGCCTGAAGGTACGGAGGTGCCGTTCCCCTCACAGCTCCGTAGGCAAGCACCATGGTCTTGTAGCAGATGCGAGCTTCAACTGGAAGCCAGTGGAGTGTGCGGAGGAGCGGGGTGACGTGAGAGAACTTGGGAAGGTTGAACACCAGACGGGCTGCGGTGTTCTGGATGAGTTGTAGGGGTTTAAATGCAGGGATCCCAGCCAACAGCGAGTTGCAGTAATCCAGACGGGAGATGACAAGTGCCTGGATTAGGACCTGTGCCGCTTCCTGTGTAAGGTAGGGTCGTACTCTGTGAATGTTGTAGAGCATGAACCTACAGGATCGGGTCACTGCCTTGATGTTAGCGGAGAACGACAGGGTGTTGTCCAGGATCACGCCAAGGCTCTTTGCACTCTGGGAGGAGGACACAACGGAGTTGTCAACCATGATGGCGAGATCATGGAACGGGCAGTCCTTCCCCGGGAGGAAGAGCAGCTCCGTCTTGCCGAGGTTCAGCTTGAGGTGGTGATCCGTCATCCATACTGATATGTCTGCCAGACATGCAGAGATGCGATTCGCCACCTGGTTATCAGAGGGGGGAAAGGAGAAGGTTAATTGTGTGTCGTCAGCGTAGCAATGATAGGAGAGGCCATGTGAGGATATGACAGAGCCAAGTGACTTGGTGTATAGGGAGAAAAGGAGAGGGCCTAGAACTGAGCCCTGGGGGACACCAGTGGTGAGAGCACGTGCAGATTCTTGCCACGCCACCTGGTAGGAGCGACCTGTCAGGTAGGACGCCGGAGATGCCCAACTCGGAGAGGGTGGAGAGGAGGATCTGATGGTTCACAGTATCAAAGGCAGCAGATAGGTCTAGAAGGACGAGATCAGAGGAGAGAGAGTTAGCTTTAGCAGTGCGGAGAGCCTCTGTGACACAGAGAAGAGCAGTCTCAGTTGAATGACCAGTCTTGAAACCTGACTGGTTTGGATCAAGAAGTTCATTCTGAGAGAGATAGCAAGAGAGTTGGCTAAAGACGGCATGCTCAAGAGTTTTGGAGAGAAAAGAAAGAAGGGATACTGGTCTGTAGTTGTTGACATCGGAGGGATCGAGTGTAGGTTTTTTGAGAAGGGGTGCAACTCTCGCTTTCTTGAAGACGGAAGGGACATAGCCAGCGGTCAAGGATGAGTTGATGAGCGAGGTGAGGTAAGGGAGAAGGTCTCCGGAAATGGTCTGGAGAAGAGAGGAGGGGATAGGGTCAAGCGGGCAGGTTGTTGGGCGGCCGGGTGTCACAAGTTGCAAGATTTCATCTGGAGAGAGAGGGGAGAAAGAAGTCAAAGCATTGGGTAGAGCAGTGTGAGCAGGACCAGCGGTGTCATTTGACTTAACAAACGAGGATCGGATGTCGTCAACCTTCTTTTCAAAATGGTTGACGAAGTCATCCACAGAGAGGGAGGGGGGGGGGGGGGGGAGGATTCAGCAGGGAGGAGAAGGTGGCAAAGAGCTTCCTAGGGTTAGAGGCAGATGCTTGGAATTTAGAGTGGTAGAAAGTGGCTTTAGCAGCAGAAACAGAGGAAGAAAATGTAGAGAGGAGGGAGTGAAAAGATGCCAGGTCCGCAGGGAGTCTAGTTTTCCTCCATTTCCGCTCGGCTGCCCGGAGCCCTGTTCTGTGAGCTCGCAATGAGTCGTCAAGCCATGGAGCAGGAGGGGAGGACCGAGCCAGCCGGGAGGATAGGGGACATAGAGAGTCAAAGGATGCAGAAAGGGAGGAGAGGAGGGTTGAGGAGGCAGAATCAGGAGATTGGAGGGAGAAGGATTGAGCAGAGGGAAGATATGATAGGATGGAAGAGGAGAGAGTAGCGGGAGAGAGAGAGCGAAGATTGCGACGGCGCATTACCATCTGAGTAGGGGCAGAGTGAGTAGTGTTGGAGGAGAGCGAGAGAGAAAAGGATACAAAGTAGTGGTCGGAGACTTGGAGGTGAGTTGCAGTGAGATTAGTAGAAGAACAGCATCTAGTAAAGATGAGGTCAAGCATATTGCCTGCCTTGTGAGTAGGGAGGGACGGTGAGAGGGTGAGGTCAAAAAAGGAGAGGAGTGGAAAGAAGGAGGCAGAGAGAAATGAGTCAAAGGTAGACGTAGGGAGATTAAAGTCTCCCAGAACTGTGAGGGGTGAGCCATCCTCAGGAAAGGAACTTATCAAGGTGTCAAGCTCATTGATGAACTCTCCAAGGGAACCTGGAGGGCGATAAATCATAAGGATGTTAAGCTTGAATGGGCTAGTGACTGTGACAGTATGGAATTCAAATGAGGAGATAGACAGATGGCTCAGGGGAGAAAGAGAGAATGTCCACTTGGGAGAGATGAGGATTCCTGTGCCACCACCCCGCTGACTAGATGCTCTCTGGGTATGCCAGAACACATGGTCAGACGAGGAGAGAGCAGTAGGAGTAGCGTTTTCAGTGGTAATCCATGTTTCCGTCAGCGCCAAGAAGTCGAGGGACTGGAGGTTAGCATAGGCTGTGATGAACTCTGCCTTGTTGGCAGCAGAACGGCAGTTCCAGAGGCTGCCTGAGACCTGGAACTCCAGGTGTGGGGTGCGCGCAGGGACCACCAGGTTAGAGAGGCAGCAGCCATGCGGTGTGAGGCGTTTGTATAGCCTGTGCGGAGAGGAGAGAACAGGGATAGACAGAGGCATAGTTGACAGGCTGCAGAAAATGGCTACAATAATGCAAAGGAGATCGGAATGAAATGAACTAAACATCTGGGAAAGCGAGAGAGCGGGGCCTCCCTCACTTACGTTTCACTGAAACACTCAAATATAACTCTCCCAACTTCCACTTTAGAAATTATAATTGTTGTAAACTACAGCGGTTCAATGTTTTCTAGGAATAGACTGACTTACTTTATTCAGCTAGCTAACTTGGTACAGTATTCTTCCGTGAAAACCGTCCAGGGCACCGAATCCTATGACACCATAGCCAACTAGCATGCTAGCTTCCAATAACACGGTTTAGCACCAATACTCGGTTACAACAAACCACCAGTGTGTTAACATGCCAAGCAGATCATTTGTGTCCTTGTCTAACGTTGTGTAAAGTTTTGGGTTAGTTTTGACAGTTTGAGTGACTCCGTCGTCAACTTATTCAGCCAGATAGTTAACTAGAATAGTTAGCATACTAGCTAGCCATTGCTCTCTGCCAACGAAAAAAACCCTCCTCCCACGGCACGAACACACAGAGAGAGCCAAGCTAACGTTAATTAGTCACCCATGTCTCGAATTCCCTTGAACGACTCTGGTTACCAGTATGTAAAAACAAAACACAAATGTAGGTTATAACTTACCCCTAGCAGCTACTGTTAGCTAGCCAAGTGCAAAGCTAGCCACTGAATCGATTCAGCCAGTTCGCATCTGTTCGCTAGGTCATTCCAACTATTGTCTAGTTAGCTATCCAGGTAGCAACAAGCTAGCTACATTTCGAGTACAGTAGCTACTAACTACCTAACGTTAACGCTTCAGATAATTCAGCTGTTAGAAAAACAGCTGAATGGTAGGCAGCTAGCTGGCATAATTGCAGGTACTCTTAAGCGTGAAATAACATTGGAAACAACTATCCACAGTTGCTAATAGTTACCAGTAGCTACCCGCTAGCTAGTCCAGGTAGTGGGTTAGCTAGCCTCGTACTTCACCGGGCTCAGCCGAATACAATACTTACCTACAATAATTACCTACGATAACCTACGATAACTACCTAGATAAACTACCTACAATAACTAACTACAATCTAAATACATGGTTTAAGCTTTACTCAACACCATATAAGCCAAGCTTGCCTCCCGCACCCAACGACTCCAGGCGCTATCAACAGGGCAGGTCCTACTTTTGTCACACCTGGACTACTGTTCAGTCGTGTGATCAGGTGCCACAAACAGGGACTTTTGGCTCAGAACAGGGCACGACGGCTGGCCCTTAAATGTACATGGAGAGCTAACATTAATAATATGCATGTAAATCTCTCATGGCTCAAAGTAGAGGAAAGATTGACTTCATCACTACTTATTTTTGTAAGAGTTGTTGACAAGCTGAATGCACCAAGGAGTCTGTTTAAACTACTAGCACACAGCTCAGACACCCATGCATACCACACAAGACATGCCACCAGAGGTCTCTTCACAATCCCCAAGTCCAAAACTGACTACGGGAGGTGCACAGTACTACATAGAGCCATGACTACATGGAACTGTGTTCCACATCAGGTAACTGATGCAAGCAGTAGAATCAGATTTAAAAAACAGATAGAAATACACCTTATGGAACAGCGGGGACTGTGAAGAGACACACACACACAGGTGTACGCACACACACGCTAGCACACGCACTCTAAACACCAGTACATTGTAATATTGTTATATGGTGGTATTGTACATTTTGTATTGGAGATACAGTGCATTCGGAAAGTATTCAGACCACTTCACTTTTTCCACATTTTGTTACGTTACAGCCTTATTCTAAAATTGATTAAAATATTGTTTTCCCTCATCAACCTACACACAATACCCCATAATGACAAAGAGAAAACAGGTTTGTAGACATTTTTGCAAATGAATTAAAAATAAATATATATTTATTAAAAAGAAATACATAAGTATTCAGACCCTTTGCTATGAGACTCGACCTTGAGCTCAGGTGCATCCTGTTTCCAATGATTGGCCTTGAGATGTTTTTACAACTTGATAGGAGTCCACCTGTGGTAAATTCAATTGATTGGACATGATTTGGAAAGACACACCTGTCTATATAAGGTCCCACAGTTGACAGTGCATGTCAGAGCAAAAACCAAGCCATGAGGTCGACGGAATTGTCCGTAGAGCTCCGAGACAAGATTGTGTCGAGGTACAGATCTGATGAACGGTACCCAGAAATGTCTGCAGCATTGAAGGTCCCCAAGAACACAGTTGCCTCCATCATTCTTAAAAGAAAGACTCTTCCTAGAGCTGGCCGCCCGGCCAAACTGAGCAATCGGGGGAGAAAGGCCTTGGTCAGGGAGGTGACCAAGAACCCATTAGTCACTCTGACAGAGCTCCAGAGTTCCTCTGTGGAGATGGGAGAACCTTCCAGATGGACAACCATCTCTGCAGCACTGCACCAATCAGGCCTTTATGGTAGAGTGGCCAGATGGAAGCTACTCCTCAGTAAAAGGCACATGACGGCCCGCTTGGAGTTTGCCAAAAGGTACCAAAAGACTCTCAGACTATGAGAAACAAGATTCTCTGGTCTGGTGAAACCAAGATTGAAGACTTTGGCCTGAATGCCAAGCGTCACGTCTGGAGGAAACCTGGCACCATCCCTACGGTGAATCATGGTGGTGGCAGCATCATGCTGTGGGGATGTTTTTCAGCGACTGGGAGACTAGTCAGGATCGAGGGAAAGATGAACGGGGCAAAGTACAGAGAGATCCTTGATGAAAACCTGCTCCAGAGTACTCAGGACCTCAGACTGAGGCGAAGGTTCACCTTCCAACAGGACAACAACCCTTTGCACACAGCCAAGACAATGCAGGAGTGGCTTCGGGACAAGTCTCTGAATGTCCTTGAGTGGCCCAGCCAGAGCCCTGACTTGAACCCGATCGAAAATCTCTGGAGATACTTGAAAATAGCTGTGCAGCGACGCTCCCCATCCAACCTGACAGAGCTTGAGAGGATCTGCAGAGAAGAATGGGAGAAACTCCCCAAATACAGGTGTGCCAAGCTTGTAGCGTCATACCCAAGAAGACTCGAGGCTGTAATCGCTGCCAAAAGTGCTTCAACAAAGTACTGAGTGAAGGGTCTGGATACTGATGTAAATTTGAATATTTCCGTTTATTTTATTTTATACATTTGCACCCCAAAAAAAAAAAAACATTCTTGCTTTGTCAGTATGGGGTATTGTGTGTAGATTGATGAGGAAAAAAACAATTTAATCCATTTTGGAATAAGGCTGTAACGTAACAAAATGTGGAAAAAGTCAAGGGGTCAGAATACTTTCCCGAATGCACTGTATGTAGTGGTGTAATAATGTTATATGATGTACTGTTTTATCTTTTGTTTTAGGTGTGATGTAAGTGCCTTAACGTGTTTGGACCCCAGAAAGATGACCATGTTCATATTTATATACCATTCTAATACACCATGTTCACACTAATACACCATGTTCATACTAATACACCATGTTCATACTAATACACCATGTTCATACTAATACACCATATTCATACTAATACACCATGACAAATACTAATACACCATATTCATACTAATACACCATGTTCATACTAATATACCATGTTCATACTAATACACCATGTTCACATTAATACACCATGTTCGTACTAATAAACCATGTTCATACTAATACACCATGTTCACATTAATACACCATGTTCATACTAATAAACCATGTTCATACTAACATAGCATATTCATACTAATACACCATGACACATACTAATACACCATGTTCATACTAATACACCATGTTCATACTAACACATCATATTTATACTAATACACCATGTTCATACTAATACACCATGTTCATACTAATACACCATGTTCATACTAATACACAATGTTCATACTAATACACCATGACCCATACTAATACTCCATGTTCATACTAATACACCATGTTCATACTAATACACCATGACCCATACTAATACACCATGTTCATACTAATACACAATGTTCATACTAATACACCATGACCCATACTAATACACCATGTTCATACTAATACACCATGTTCAAACTAATACACCATGTTCATACTAATACACCATGTTCAAACTAATACACCATGTTCATACTAATACACCATGTTTGTCACGCTCTGGCTCCGGGACTGTGTAGTTTGAGCCAGGGTGTATTCATTTGGTTGTGTTGGGTATAGGGTGTGTTCATTTGGTTGTGTTTGGTTTTGGTTGTAGTGTCTTGTCTCGTCATGTGACTCCCAATCGGAGGTAACGAGTGTCAGCTGTCGGCTCGTTATCTCTGATTGGGAGCCATATTTAAACTGTCAGTGTTCACCTTAGTGTTGTGGGTTTTTGTTCCATGTTTCAGTCTGTGTACTGAGGACTTCACTATCCGTCATTGTTTATTGTTTTCTCGTTCGTGCACTTTAACTTTAATAAAGTCATGTTCGCTACAAACGCTGCGCTTTGGTCCACTCCTTCCGTAGACGGTCGTGACAGAAAAACCCACCAAAAAAAGGACCAAGCAGCGTGTCCAGGAGCAAGGAGACTGGACATGGGAGGAAGCGCCGGGTAAGGAGATCGAGAGGCTGGCGATGGCCCAGGTGGGCAAATCGTGGTCCTGGGAGGACATGCTCGGGGGCAAGGGACCTTGGGGGAGGATCAAGGCCCTGGCGAGAGAGGAGCAACGGCGTCAGCAGGGCCATCGTTGGAAGGACGAGAGGCAACCCCAAAAAGTTTTTTGGGGGGGGCACATGGCTTGGGCGGCTGGGCAGCAGGAGGCTGCCACAGGGAGACGTGGAGAGAAGGCTACCGGATTACGGGAGCCATTGGCGAGTAGAGGGAGGGAAGTAGTGGAGGCACGGCGTGAGAGACTGAGGTGTGTTACCAGTCCGGTCCGGCCCGTTCCTGATCCCCGGTTAAGGCCAGTGGTGTGTGTTCCCAGTATGGACCGGCCTGTTCCTGCTCCACGCACAAAGCCTATGGTGTGCGTCGACAGCCCTGTCCGGCCTGTTCCTGCTCCACGTACCAGACCTACGGTGTGCGTCGCCAGCCCAGCCCGGCCTGTTCCTGCTCCACGCACTAAACCTACGGTGTGCGTCGCCAGCCCGGCCCGGCCTGTTCCTGCTCCACGCACTAAACCTACGGTGTGCGTCGCCAGCCCAGCCCGGCCTGTTCCTGCTCCACGCACTAAACCAACGGTGTGCGTCGCCAGCCCAGCCCGGCCTGTTCCTGCCACCCGCACCAAGTCTACGGTGCGCGTCGCCAGCCCGACCCGGCCTGTTCCTGCCACTCGCACCAAACCTACGGTGCGCGTCGCCAGCCCGGCCCGGTCTGTTCCTGCCACCCGCACCAAGTCTACGGTGCGCGTCGCCAGCCCGACCCGGCCTGTTCCTGCCACTCGCACCAAACCTACGGTGCGCGTCGCCAGCCCGGTCCGGCCTGTTCCTGCCACCCGCACCAAGTGTACGGTGTGCGTCGCCAGCCCGACCCGGCCTGTTCCTGCCACCCGCACCAAGTCTACGGTGCGCGTCGCCAGCCCGACCCGGCCTGTTCCTGCCACTCGCACCAAACCTACGGTGCGCGTCGCCAGCCCGGTCCGGCCTGTTCCTGCCACCCGCACCAAGTCTACGGTGCGCGTCGCCAGCCCGACCCGGCCTGTTCCTGCCACTCGCACCAAACCTACGGTGCGCGTCGCCAGCCCGGTCCGGCCTGTTCCTGCCACTCGCACCAAGCCAAGGGTGCGAGTCGTCAGCCTGGTCCAGCCCACTCCTGCTACTCGCACCAAGCCAGGGATGCGAGTCGTCAGCCTGGGGAGGCCCGTTCCGGCTCCACGCATCAAGCCTAGGGTGCGTTTCGTCGGCCCTGTCCGGCCCGTTCCTGCTCTCCGCACCAGGTCTGTGGTGCGTGTCGTCAGCCCTGTCCGGCCCGTTCCTGCTCCCCGCACCAAGTCTGTGGTGCGTTTCGTCAGCCCTGTCCGGCCCGGTCCCGCTCTCCGCACCAAGTCAAGGGTGCGCTTCGTCAGCCCGGTCCGGCCCATTCCTGCTCCCCGCGCCAAGGCAGTGGTGCGCGTCGTCAGCCTGGTAAGGCCCGTTCGTCCTCCACGCACCAAGCCAGGGGCGCGTGTCGTCAGTCCGGCTCCGGCCAGCGGGGCTAGACAGGACCAGGGGTACTTTGGGGGGTTGGAGAGGAGGTGGGGATCAAGGCCGGAGCCAGAGCCACCGCCGAGGAGGTATGCCCGCCCAGCCCTCCCTTGTTTAGCCCGTATTGAGGCGCGGTCGCAGTTCGCGCCTTTAGGGGGGGGTACTGTCACGCTCTGGCTCCGGGACTGTGTAGTTTGAGCCAGGGTGTATTCATTTGGTTGTGTTGGGTATAGGGTGTGTTCATTTGGTTGTGTTTGGTTTTGGTTGTAGTGTCTTGTCTCGTCATGTGACTCCCAATCGGAGGTAACGAGTGTCAGCTGTCGGCTCGTTATCTCTGATTGGGAGCCATATTTAAACTGTCAGTGTTCACCTTAGTGTTGTGGGTTTTTGTTCCATGTTTCAGTCTGTGTACTGAGGACTTCACTATCCGTCATTGTTTATTGTTTTCTCGTTCGTGCACTTTAACTTTAATAAAGTCATGTTCGCTACAAACGCTGCGCTTTGGTCCACTCCTTCCGTAGACGGTCGTGACAATGTTCATACTAATACACCATGTTCATACTAATACACCATGTTCATAATAATACACCATGTTCATACTAATACACCATGTTCATACTAATACACCATGTTCATAATAATACACCATGTTAATTCTAATACACCATGACACATACTAATACACCATGTTCATACTAATAAACCATGTTCATACTAACATAGCATATTCATACTAATACACCATGACACATACTAATACACCATGTTCATACTAATACACCATGTTCATACTAACACATCATATTTATACTAATACACCATGTTCATACTAATACACCATGTTCATACTAATACACCATGTTCATACTAATACACAATGTTCATACTAATACACCATGACCCATACTAATACTCCATGTTCATACTTATACACCATGTTCATACTAATACACCATGACCCATACTAATACACCATGTTCATACTAATACACAATGTTCATACTAATACACCATGACCCATACTAATACACCATGTTCATACTAATACACCATGTTCAAACTAATACACCATGTTCAAACTAATACACCATGTTCATACTAATACACCATGTTCATACTAATACACCATGTTCATACTAATACACCATGTTCTTAATAATACACCATGTTCATACTAATACACCATGTTCATACTAATACACCATGTTCATAATAATACACCATGTTAATTCTAATACACCATGACACATACTAATACACCATGTTCATACTAATACACCATGTTCATACTAATACACCATGTTCATAATAATACACCATGTTAATTCTAATACACCATGACACATACTAATACACCATGTTCATACTAATACACCATGACCCACACTAATACACCATGTTCATACTAATACACCATGACCCACACTAATAAACCATGTTCATACTAATACACCATGTTAATTCAAATACACCATGTTCTTTATAATACACCATGTTCATACTAATATACCATGTTCATACTAATACACCATGTTCACATTAATACACCATGTTCGTACTAATAAACCATGTTCATACTAATACACCATGTTCACATTAATACACCATGTTCATACTAATAAACCATGTTCATACTAACATAGCATATTCATACTAATACACCATGACACATACTAATACACCATGTTCATACTAATACACCATGTTCATACTAACACATCATATTTATACTAATACACCATGTTCATACTAATACACCATGTTCATACTAATACACCATGTTCATACTAATACACAATGTTCATACTAATACACCATGACCCATACTAATACTCCATGTTCATACTAATACACCATGTTCATACTAATACACCATGACCCATACTAATACACCATGTTCATACTAATACACAATGTTCATACTAATACACCATGACCCATACTAATACACCATGTTCATACTAATACACCATGTTCAAACTAATACACCATGTTCATACTAATACACCATGTTCAAACTAATACACCATGTTCATACTAATACACCATGTTTGTCACGCTCTGGCTCCGGGACTGTGTAGTTTGAGCCAGGGTGTATTCATTTGGTTGTGTTGGGTATAGGGTGTGTTCATTTGGTTGTGTTTGGTTTTGGTTGTAGTGTCTTGTCTCGTCATGTGACTCCCAATCGGAGGTAACGAGTGTCAGCTGTCGGCTCGTTATCTCTGATTGGGAGCCATATTTAAACTGTCAGTGTTCACCTTAGTGTTGTGGGTTTTTGTTCCATGTTTCAGTCTGTGTACTGAGGACTTCACTATCCGTCATTGTTTATTGTTTTCTCGTTCGTGCACTTTAACTTTAATAAAGTCATGTTCGCTACAAACGCTGCGCTTTGGTCCACTCCTTCCGTAGACGGTCGTGACAATGTTCATACTAATACACCATGTTCATACTAATACACCATGTTCATAATAATACACCATGTTCATACTAATACACCATGTTCATACTAATACACCATGTTCATAATAATACACCATGTTAATTCTAATACACCATGACACATACTAATACACCATGTTCATACTAATAAACCATGTTCATACTAACATAGCATATTCATACTAATACACCATGACACATACTAATACACCATGTTCATACTAATACACCATGTTCATACTAACACATCATATTTATACTAATACACCATGTTCATACTAATACACCATGTTCATACTAATACACCATGTTCATACTAATACACAATGTTCATACTAATACACCATGACCCATACTAATACTCCATGTTCATACTTATACACCATGTTCATACTAATACACCATGACCCATACTAATACACCATGTTCATACTAATACACAATGTTCATACTAATACACCATGACCCATACTAATACACCATGTTCATACTAATACACCATGTTCAAACTAATACACCATGTTCATACTAATACACCATGTTCATACTAATACACCATGTTCATACTAATACACCATGTTCATACTAATACACAATGTTCTTAATAATACACCATGTTCATACTAATACACCATGTTCATACTAATACACCATGTTCATAATAATACACCATGTTAATTCTAATACACCATGCCACATACTAATACACCATGTTCATACTAATACACCATGTTCATACTAATACACCATGTTCATAATAATACACCATGTTAATTCTAATACACCATGACACATACTAATACACCATGTTCATACTAATACACCATGACCCACACTAATACACCATGTTCATACTAATACACCATGACCCACACTAATAAACCATGTTCATACTAATACACCATGTTAATTCAAATACACCATGTTCATTATAATACACCATGTTCATACTAATACACCATGTTAATTATAATACACCATGTTCATACTAATACACCATGTTAATTCTAATACACCATGTTCATACTAATACACCATGTTCATACTAATACACCATGTTCATACTAATACACCATGTTCATACTAATACACCATGTTAATTCTAATACACCATGTTCATACTAATACACCATGTTAATTCTAATACACCATGTTCATACTAATACACCATGTTCACATTAATACACCATGTTCATACTAATACACCATGTTCACATTAATACACCATGTTCATACTAATACACCATGACCCACACTAATAAACCATGTTCATACTAATACACCATGTTAATTCAAATACACCATGTTCATACTAATACACCATGTTCATACTAATACACCATGTTAATTATAATACACCATGTTCATACTAATACACCATGTTAATTCTAATACACCATGTTCATACTAATACACCATGTTCATACTAATACACCATGTTCATACTAATACACCATGTTAATTCTAATACACCATGTTCACATTAATACACCATGTTCATACTAATACACCATGTTCACATTAATACAGCATGTTCATACTAATACACCATGTTCATAATAATACACCATGTTCATACTAATACACCATGTTCATACTAATACACCATGTTCATACTAATACACCATGTTCATACTAATACACCATGTTAATTCTAATACACCATGTTCATACTAATACACCATGTTCATACTAATACACCATGTTCATACTAATACACCATGTTCACATTAATACACCATGTTCATACTAATACACCATGTTCCCATTAATACACCATGTTCATACTAATACACCATGACCCACACTAATAAACCATGTTCATACTAATACACCATGTTAATTCAAATACACCATGTTCATACTAATAAACCATGTTCATACTAATACACCATGTTCATTATAATACACCATGTTCATACTAATACACCATGTTCATTATAATACACCATGTTCATACTAATACACCATGTTAATTCAAATACACCATGTTCATACTAATACACCATGTTCATACTAATACACCATGTTCATTATAATACACCATGTTCATACTAATACACTATGTTCATTCTAATACACCATGTTCATACTAATACACTATGTTCATTCTAATACACCATGTTCATACTAATACACCATGTTAATTCTAATACACCATGTTCACATTAATACACCATGTTCATACTAATACACCATATTCATACTAATACACCATGACAAATACTAATACACCATGTTCATACTAATACACCATGTTAATTCTAATACACCATGTTAATTCTAATACACCATGTTCATACTAATACACCATGTTAATTCTAATACACCATGTTCACATTAATACACCATGTCCATACTAATACACCATGTTCACATTAATACACCATGTTCATACTAATACACCATGTTCATACTCATACACCATGTTAATTCTAATACACCATGTTAATTCTAATACACCATGTTAATTCTAATACACCATGTTCATTCTATTACATAATGTTAATTAAAATACACCATGTTCATACTAATACACCATGTTCATAATAATACACCATGTTAATTCTAATACACCATGACACATACTAATACACCATGTTCATACTAATACACCATGTTCATACTAATACACCATGTTCATAATAATACACCATGTTAATTCTAATACACCATGACACATACTAATACACCATGTTCATACTAATACACCATGACCCACACTAATACACCATGTTCATACTAATACACCATGACCCACACTAATAAACCATGTTCATACTAATACACCATGTTAATTCAAATACACCATGTTCATACTAATACACCATGTTCATACTAATACACCATGTTAATTATAATACACCATGTTCATACTAATACACCATGTTAATTCTAATACACCATGTTCATACTAATACACCATGTTCATACTAATACACCATGTTCATACTAATACACCATGTTCATACTAATACACCATGTTAATTCTAATACACCATGTTCATACTAATACACCATGTTCATACTAATACACCATGTTCATACTAATACACCATGTTCACATTAATACACCATGTTCATACTAATACACCATGTTCACATTAATACACCATGTTCATACTAATACACCATGACCCACACTAATAAACCATGTTCATACTAATACACCATGTTAATTCAAATACACCATGTTCATACTAATACACCATGTTCATACTAATACACCATGTTAATTATAATACACCATGTTCATACTAATACACCATGTTAATTCTAATACACCATGTTCATACTAATACACCATGTTCATACTAATACACCATGTTAATACTAATACACCATGTTAATTCTAATACACCATGTTCACATTAATACACCATGTTCATACTAATACACCATGTTCACATTAATACAGCATGTTCATACTAATACACCATGTTCATAATAATACACCATGTTCATACTAATACACCATGTTCATACTAATAAACCATGTTCATACTAATACACCATGTTCATACTAATACACCATGTTAATTCTAATACACCATGTTCATACTAATACACCATGTTCATACTAATACACCATGTTCATACTAATACACCATGTTCACATTAATACACCATGTTCATACTAATACACCATGTTCCCATTAATACACCATGTCCATACTAATACACCATGACCCACACTAATAAACCATGTTCATACTAATACCCCATGTTAATTCAAATACACCATGTTCATACTAATACACCATGTTCATACTAATACACCATGTTCATTATAATACACCATGTTCATACTAATACACCATGTTCATTATAATACACCATGTTCATACTAATACACCATGTTAATTCAAATACACCATGTTCATACTAATACACCATGTTCATACTAATACACCATGTTCATTATAATACACCATGTTCATACTAATACACTATGTTCATTCTAATACACCATGTTCATACTAATACACTATGTTCATTCTAATACACCATGTTCATACTAATACACCATGTTAATTCTAATACACCATGTTCACATTAATACACCATGTTCATACTAATACACCATATTCATACTAATACACCATGACAAATACTAATACACCATGTTCATACTAATACACCATGTTAATTCTAATACACCATGTTAATTCTAATACACCATGTTCATACTAATACACCATGTTAATTCTAATACACCATGTTCACATTAATACACCATGTTCATACTAATACACCATGTTCACATTAATACACCATGTTCATACTAATACACCATGTTCATACTAATACACCATGTTAATTCTAATACACCATGTTAATTCTAATACACCATGTTAATTCTAATACACCATGTTCATTCTATTACATAATGTTAATTCAAATACACCATGTTCATACTAATACACCATGTTCATACTAATACACCATGTTAATTCTAACACACCATGTTCACATTAATACACCATGATCATACTAATACACCATATTCATACTAATACACCATGACAAATACTAATACACCATGTTCATACTTATACACCATGTTAATTCTAATACACCATGTTAATTCTAATACACCATGTTCATACTAATACACCATGTTAATTCTAATACACCATGTTCACATTAATACACCATGTTCATACTAATACACCATGTTCACATTAATACACCATGTTCATACTAATACACCATGTTCATACTAATACACCATGTTAATTCTAATACACCATGTTAATTCTAATACACCATGTTAATTCTAATACACCATGTTAATTCTAATACAAATGTTCATTCTATTACATAATGTTTATTCTAATACACCATGTTCATACTAATACACCATGTTAATTCTAATACACCATGTTAATTCTAATACACCATGTTAATTCTAATACACCATGTTAATTCTAATACACCATGTTCATTCTATTACATAATGTTTATTCTAATACACCATGTTCATACTAATACACCATGTTCATACTAATACACCATGTTCATACTAATACACCATGTTCATACTAATACACCATGTTCATACTAATACACCATGTTCATAATAATACACCGTGTTCATACTAATACACCATGTTCATACTAATACACCATGTTCATACTAATACACCATGTTCATACTAATACACCATGACACATACTAATACACCATGTTCATACTAATACACAATGTTCATAATAATACACCATGTTAATTCTAATACACCATGACACATACTAATACACCATGTTCATACTAATACACCATGTTCATACTAATACACCATGTTCATAATAATACACCTCGCTTCCGCATTGTCTCCGTGCTGCTCTGCTGTTTGTTGCTACTTGGCTACCTGCCAAACTATTTCACGTTTTACTTTTAATAAACGTTTAATCAATCTCTGTGTTCAACAAATTTACCAACTTTTTAGTTCTGTCCTCACTCATCTTTTTTCGTTAAACTTTTTCACCCCGGACGTTTATCCCGAGACAGAAGAGTCATTTTCCTGTGCGTTTTAGCTGCCAACTTTACGTTATTTTCCGTTTTTCCATCGCAACTTTTTTCCCTTATTCAACTTTTTCACTCCGGACGCTTTATCTGGACATGGCTCATCAACATCTTCAACAGCCGAAGCTAAGTAGTAACATTAACATGATGTCTTTTAATTGCAGTCGCTGTACTCATAATATACAGGAGAATTCTCGCCTTACGGCGAGAATAGCTGTGCTACAAGCCCAGCTTCAGACGCAATCGTTAGGCAAGAGTATTATCAGTGTAGGAAAGGAAGAAACAGCGTCTGTGCCACCAGTAAGTACAGACAGTAACGTTAGTATAACTCCCCCCGCACAGTCCCTGCAGCCGGACAACTTTCTCATGGCTTCTGGAGGGAATTACTGTTGGAATGCTCAACCGGTGTCGCTCATTCAGCCGACAGAAACCTTCAACCGGTTTTCCCCATTATGTAGCGAGTCGGAGTCTGAGTCTGAGTCTTCTCTAGTCTCTACTCCTCCCGTTACGGGGTCTGAGACGCCGAAGGCTCCCACCATTAGCTCTGACAAATTGAAAACCCTAGTCATTGGCGACTCCATTACCCGCAGTATTAGACTTAAAACGAATCACCCAGCGATCATACACTGTTTACCAGGGGGCAGGGCTACCGACGTTAAGGCTAATCTAAAGATGGTGCTGGCTAAAGCTAAAACTGGCGAGTGTAGAGAGTATAGAGATATTGTTATCCACGTCGGCACCAACGATGTTAGGATGAAACAGTCAGAGGTCACCAAGTGCAACATAGCTTCAGCGTGTAAATCAGCTAGAAAGATGTGTCGGCATCGAGTAATTGTCTCTGGCCCCCTCCCAGTTAGGGGAAGTGACGAGCTCTACAGCAGAGTCTCAGCACTTAATCGCTGGTTGAAAACTGTTTTCTGCCCCTCCCAAAAGATAACATTTGTGGATAATTGGCCCTCTTTCTGGGACTCACCCACAAACAGGATCAAGCCTGACCTGCTGAGGAGTGACGGACTCCATCCTAGCTGGAGGGGTGCTCTCCTCTTATCTACCAACATAGATAGGGCTCTAACTCCTTTAGCCCCACAGTGAAATAGGGTGCAGGCCAGGCAGCAGGCTGTTAGCCAACCTGCCAGCTTAGTGGAGTCTGCCAATAGCATAGTCAGTGTAGTCAGCTCAGCCATACCCATTGAGACTGTGTCTGTGCCTCGACCTAGGTTGGGCAAAACTAAACATGGTGGTGTTCACCCTAGCAATCTTATTAGGATAAAGACCTCCTCCATTCCTGCCATTATTGAAAGAGATCGTGATACCTCACATCTCAAAATAGGGTTACTTAATGTTAGATCCCTCACTTCAAAGGCAGTCATAGTCAATGAACTAATCACTGATCATAATCTTGATGTGATTGGCCTGACTGAAACATGGCTTAAGCCTGATGAATTTGCTGTGTTAAATGAGGCCTCACCTCCTGGTTACACTAGTGACCATATTCCCCGTGCATCCCGCAAAGGCGGAGGTGTTGCTAACATTTACGATAGCAAATTTCAATTTACAAAAAAAAAAATGACGTTTTCATCTTTCGAGCTTCTAGTCATGAAATCTATGCAGCCTACTCAATCACTTTTTATAGCTACTGTTTACAGGCCTCCTGGGCCATATACAGCGTTCCTCTCTGAGTTTCCTGAATTCCTATCAGACCTTGTAGTCATAGCAGATCATATTCTAATTTTTGGTGATTTTAATATTCACATGGAGAAGTCCACAGACCCACTCCAAAAGTCCTTCGGAGCCATTATCGACTCAGTGGGTTTTGTCCAACATGTCTCTGGACCTACTCACTGCCACAGTCATACTCTGGACCTAGTTTTGTCCCATGGAATAAATGTTGTAGATCTTAATGTTTTTCCACAAAATCCTGGACTATCGGACCACCATTTTATTACGTTTGCAATCGCAACAAATAATCTGCTCAGACCCCAACCAAGGAGCATCAAAAGTCGTGCTATAAATTCTCAGACAACACAAAAATTCATTGATGCCCTTCCAGACTCCTTCTGCCTACCCAAGGACGTCAGAGGACAAAAATCAGTTAACCACTTAACTGAGGAACTAAATTTAACCTTGCGCAATACCCTAGATGCAGTTGCACCCCTAAAAACGAAAAACATTTGTCATAAGAAACTAGCTCCCTGGTATACAGAAAATACCCGAGCTTTGAAGCAAGCTTCCAGGAAATTGGAACGGAAATGGCGCCACACCAAACTGGAAGTCTTCCGACTAGCTTGGAAAGACAGTACCGTGCAGTACCGAAGAGCCCTCACTGCTGCTCGATCATCCTACTTTTCCAAATTAATCGAGGAAAATAAGAACAATCCAAAATTTCTTTTTGATACTGTTGCAAAGCTAACTAAAAAGCAGCATTCCCCAAGAGAGGATGGTTTTCACTTCAGCAGTGATAAATTCATGAACTTCTTTGAGGAAAAGATCATGACCATTAGAAAGCAAATTACGGACTCCTCTTTGAATCTGCGTATTCCTCCAGGGCTTAGCTGTCCTGGATCTGCACAGCTCTGCGAGGGCCTGGGATCGGGAGAGACACTTAAGTGTTTTAATACTATATCTCTTGACACAATGATGAAAATAATCATGGCCTCTAAACCTTCAAGCTGCATACTGGATCCTATTCCTACTAAACTGCTGAAGGAGCTGCTTCCTGTGCTTGGCCCTCCTATGTTGAACATAATAAACAGCTCTCTATCCACCGGATGTGTACCAAACTCACTAAAAGTGGCAGTGATAAAGCCTCTCTTGAAAAAGCCAAACCTTGACCCGGAAAATATAAAAAACTATCGGCCTATATCGAATCTTCCATTCCTCTCAAAAATTTTAGAAAAAGCTGTTGCGCAGCAACTCACTGCCTTTCTGAAGACAAACAATGTATACGAAATGCTTCAGTCTGGTTTTAGACCCCATCATAGCACTGAGACTGCACTTGTGAAGGTGGTAAATGACCTTTTAATGGCGTCAGACCGAGGCTCTGCATCTGTCCTCGTGCTACTAGACCTTAGTGCTGCCTTTGACACCATCGATCACCACATTCTTTTGGAGAGACTGGAAACCCAAATTGGTCTACACGGACAAGTTCTGGCCTGGTTTAGATCCTACCTGTCGGAAAGATATCAGTTTGTCTCTGTGAATGGTCTGTCCTCCGACAAATCAACTGTACATTTCGGTGTTCCTCAAGGTTCCGTTTTAGGACCACTATTGTTTTCACTATATATTTTACCTCTTGGGGATGTTATTCGAAAACATAATGTTAACTTTCACTGCTATGCGGATGACACACAGCTGTACATTTCAATGAAGCATGGTGAAGCCCCAAAATTGCCCTCGCTAGAAGCCTGTGTTTCAGACATAAGGAAGTGGATGGCTGAAAACTTTTTACTTTTAAACTCGGACAAAACAGAGATGCTTGTTCTAGGTCCCAAGAAACAAAGAGATCTTCTGTTAAATCTGACAATTCATCTTGATGGTTGTAAAGTCGTCTCAAATAAAACTGTGAAGGACCTAGGCGTTACTCTTGACCCTGATCTCTCTTTTGACGAACATATCAAGACTGTTTCAAGGACAGCTTTTTTCCATCTACGTAACATTGCAAAAATCAGAAATTTTCTGTCCAAAAATGATGCAGAAAAATTAATCCATGCATTTGTTACTTCTAGATTAGACTACTGCAATGCTCTATTTTCCGGCTACCCGGATAAAGCACTAAATAAACTTCAGTTAGTGCTAAATACGGCTGCTAGAATCCTGACTAGAACCAAGAAATTTGATCATATTACTCCAGTGCTAGCTTCCCTACACTGGCTTCCTGTTAAGGCAAGGGCTGATTTCAAGGTTTTACTGTTAACCTATAAAGCGTTACATGGGCTTGCTCCTACCTATCTTTCCGAGTTGGTCCTGCCGTACATACCAATACGTACGCTACGGTCACAAGACGCAGGCCTCCTAATTGTCCCTAGAATTTCTAAGCAAACAGCGGGAGGCAGGGCTTTCTCCTATAGATCTCCATTTCTATGGAACAGTCTGCCTACCCATGTGAGAGACGCAGACTCGGTCTCAACCTTTAAGTCTTTACTGAAGACTTATCTCTTCAGTAGGTCATATGATTGAGTGTAGTCTGGCCCAGGAGTGTGAAGGTGAACGGAAAGGCTGGAGCAACGAACAGCCCTTGCTGTCTCTGCCGGGCCGGTTCCCCTCTCCACTGGGGTTCTCTGCCTCTAACCCTGTTGCAGGGGCTGAGTCACTGGCCTGCTGGTGCTCTTTCATGCCGTCCCTGGGAGGGGTGCGTCACTTGAGTGGGTTGAGTTACTGACGTGATCTTCCTGTCTGGGTTGGCGCCCCCCCCCCCTTGGTTTGTGCTGTGGTGGAGACCTCTGTGGGCTATACTCGGCCTTGTCTCAGGATTGTAAGTTGGTGGTTGGGGATATCCCTCTAGTGGTGCGGGGGCTGTGCTTTGGCGGAGTGGGTGGGGTTATATCCTTCCTGTTTGGCCCTGTCCGGGGGTTTCTTCGGATGGGGCCACAGTGTCTCCGGACCGCTCCTGTCTCAGCCTCCAGTATTTATGCTGCAGTAGTTTATGTGTCGGGGGGCTGGGGTTAGTTGGTTATACCTGGAGTACTTCTCCTGTCTTATCCAGTGTCCTGTGTGAATTTAAGTATGCTCTCTCTAATTCTCTCGTTCTCTCTTTCTCTCTGAGAACCTGAGCCCTAGGACCATACGTCAGGACTACCGGGCATGATGACACCCTGCTGCCCCCAGTCCGCCTGGCCTTGCTGCTATTCCAGTTTCAACTGTTCTGCCTGCGGCTACGAAACCCCTACCTGTCCCAGACCTGCTGTTTTCAACTCTAAATGATCGGCTATGAAAAGCCAACTGAGAGACCTGAGCCCTAGGACCATACGTCGGGACTACCGGCCGTGGTGACTCCTTGCTATCCCCAGTCCGCCTGGCCTTGCTGCTATTCCAGTTTAAACTGTTCTGCCTGCGGTTATGGAACCCCTACCTGTCCCAGACCTGCTGTTTTAAACTCTAATGATCGGCTATGAAAAGCCAACTGAGATTTATTCCTGATTATTATTTGACCATGCTTGTCACTTATGAACATTTTTGAACATCTTGGCATGGTTCTGTTATAATCTCCACCCGGCACAGCCAGAAGAGGACTGGCCACCCCTCATAGCCTGGTTCCTCTCTAGGTTTCTTCCTAGGTTTTGCCTTTCTAGGGAGTTTTTCCTAGCCACCGTGCTTCTACACCTGCATTACTAGCTGTTTGGGGTTTTAGGCTGGGTTTCTGTACAGCACTTCGAGATATTAGCTGATGTAAGAAGGGCTATATAAAATAAAATTGATTGAAAATTGATGTTAATTCTAATACACCATGACACATACTAATACACCATGTTCATACTAATACACCATGACCCACACTAATACACCATGTTCATACTAATACACCATGACCCACACTAATAAACCATGTTCATACTAATACACCATGTTAATTCAAATACACCATGTTCATACTAATACACCATGTTCATACTAATACACCATGTTAATTATAATACACCATGTTCATACTAATACACCTTGTTAATTCTAATACACCATGTTCATACTAATACACCATGTTCATACTAATACACCATGTTCATACTAATACACCATGTTCATACTAATACACCATGTTAATTCTAATACACCATGTTCATACTAATACACCATGTTCATACTAATACACCATGTTCATACTAATACACCATGTTCACATTAATACACCATGTTCATACTAATACACCATGTTCACATTAATACACCATGTTCATACTAATACACCATGACCCACACTAATAAACCATGTTCATACTAATACACCATGTTAATTCAAATACACCATGTTCATACTAATACACCATGTTCATACTAATACACCATGTTAATTATAATACACCATGTTCATACTAATACACCATGTTAATTCTAATACACCATGTTCATACTAATACACCATGTTCATACTAATACACCATGTTCATACTAATACACCATGTTAATTCTAATACACCATGTTCACATTAATACACCATGTTCATACTAATACACCATGTTCACATTAATACACCATGTTCATACTAATACACCATGTTCATAATAATACACCATGTTCATACTAATACACCATGTTCATACTAATACACCATGTTCATACTAATACACCATGTTAATTCTAATACACCATGTTCATACTAATACACCATGTTCATACTAATACACCATGTTCATACTAATACACCATGTTCACATTAATACACCATGTTCATACTAATACACCATTTTCCCATTAATACACCATGTTCATACTAATACACCATGACCCACACTAATAAACCATGTTCATACTAATACACCATGTTAATTCAAATACACCATGTTCATACTAATACACCATGTTCATACTAATACACCATGTTCATTATAATACACCATGTTCATACTAATACACCATGTTCATTATAATACACCATGTTCATACTAATACACCATGTTAATTCAAATACACCATGTTCATACTAATACACCATGTTCATACTAATACACCATGACACATACTAATACACCATGTTCATACTAATACACCATGTTCATAATAATACACCATGTTAATTTTAATACACCATGACACATACTAATACACCATGTTCATACTAATACACCATGTTCATACTAATACACCATGTTCATAATAATACACCATGTTAATTCTAATACACCATGACACATACTAATACACCATGTTCATACTAATACACCATGACCCACACTAATACACCATGTTCATACTAATACACCATGACCCACACTAATAAACCATGTTCATACTAATACACCATTTTAATTCAAATACACCATGTTCATACTAATACACCATGTTCATACTAATACACCATGTTAATTATAATACACCATGTTCATACTAATACACCTTGTTAATTCTAATACACCATGTTCATACTAATACACCATGTTCATACTAATACACCATGTTCATACTAATACACCATGTTCATACTAATACACCATGTTAATTCTAATACACCATGTTCATACTAATACACCATGTTCATACTAATACACCATGTTCATACTAATACACCATGTTCACATTAATACACCATGTTCATACTAATACACCATGTTCACATTAATACACCATGTTCATACTAATACACCATGACCCACACTAATAAACCATGTTCATACTAATACACCATGTTAATTCAAATACACCATGTTCATACTAATACACCATGTTCATACTAATACACCATGTTAATTATAATACACCATGTTCATACTAATACACCATGTTAATTCTAATACACCATGTTCATACTAATACACCATGTTCATACTAATACACCATGTTCATACTAATACACCATGTTAATTCTAATACACCATGTTCACATTAATACACCATGTTCATACTAATACACCATGTTCACATTAATACACCATGTTCATACTAATACACCATGTTCATAATAATACACCATGTTCATACTAATACACCATGTTCATACTAATACACCATGTTCATACTAATACACCATGTACATACTAATACACCATGTTAATTCTAATACACCATGTTCATACTAATACACCATGTTCATACTAATACACCATGTTCATACTAATACACCATGTTCACATTAATACACCATGTTCATACTAATACACCATTTTCCCATTAATACACCATGTTCATACTAATACACCATGACCCACACTAATAAACCATGTTCATACTAATACACCATGTTAATTCAAATACACCATGTTCATACTAATACACCATGTTCATACTAATACACCATGTTCATTATAATACACCATGTTCATACTAATACACCATGTTCATTATAATACACCATGTTCATACTAATACACCATGTTAATTCAAATACACCATGTTCATACTAATACACCATGTTCATACTAATACACCATGTTCATTATAATACACCATGTTCATACTAATACACTATGTTCATTCTAATACACCATGTTCATACTAATACACCATGTTCATTATATTACATAATGTTTATTCTAATACACCATGTTCATACTAATACACCATGTTCATACTAATACACCATGACAAATACTAATACACCATGTTCATACTAATACACCATGTTAATTCTAATACACCATGTTAATTCTAATACACCATGTTCATACTAATACACCATGTTAATTCTAATACACCATGTTCACATTAATACACCATGTTCATACTA
Source organism: Coregonus lavaretus (assembly GCF_964263955.1). Classification (NCBI taxonomy): domain Eukaryota; kingdom Metazoa; phylum Chordata; class Actinopteri; order Salmoniformes; family Salmonidae; genus Coregonus; species Coregonus lavaretus. The sequence continues at coordinate 338,129 of NW_028158284.1, forward strand.
ATACACCATGTTCACATTAATACACCATGTTCATACTAATACACCATGTTCATACTAATACACCATGTTAATTCTAATACACCATGTTAATTATAATACACCATGTTAATTCTAATACACCATGTTCATTCTATTACATAATGTTAATTCAAATACACCATGTTCATACTAATACACCATGTTCATACTAATACACCATGTTAATTCTAATACACCATGTTCAAATTAATACACCATGTTCATACTAATACACCATATTCATACTAATACACCATGACAAATACTAATACACCATGTTCATACTAATACACCATGTTAATTCTAATACACCATGTTAATTCTAATACACCATGTTCATACTAATACACCATGTTAATTCTAATACACCATGTTCACATTAATACACCATGTTCATACTAATACACCATGTTCACATTAATACACCATGTTCATACTAATACACCATGTTCATACTAATACACCATGTTAATTCTAATACACCATGTTAATTCTAATACACCATGTTAATTCTAATACACCATGTTCATTCTATTACATAATGTTTATTCTAATACACCATGTTCATACTAATACACCATGTTAATTCTAATACACCATGTTAATTCTAATACACCATGTTAATTCTAATACACCATGTTAATTCTAATACACCATGTTCATTCTATTACATAATGTTTATTCTAATACACCATGACACATGACTACTATACCATGTTACTACTACACCTTCTATCAATAGCAAGGCTATGCTCACGGAGTCTGTTCATAGTCAAAGCTTTCCTTAATTTTGGGTCAGTCACAGTGGTCAGGTATTCTGGGCCAAATAGCATTCTAGTTTGCTCTGTTTTTTTGTTAATTCTTTCCAATTTGTCATGTAATATCTTTTTGTTTTCTCGTGATTTGGTTGAGTCTAAATGTGATGCTGTCCTGGGGCTCTGTGGGGTCTGTTTGTGTTTGTGAACAGACCCCCAGGACCAGCTTGCTTAGGGGACTCTTCTCCAGGTTCATCTCTCTGTAGGTGATGGCTGTGTTATGGAAGGTTTGGGAATCGCTTCCTTTTAGGTGGTTATAGAATTTAACGGCTCTTTTCTGGATTTTGATAATTAGCGGGTATCGGTCTAATTCTGCTCTGCAATCATTATTTGGTGTTTTTCGTTGTACACAGAGGATGTTTTTGCAGAATTCTGCATGCAGAGTCTCAATTTGGTGTTTGTCCCATTTTGTGAATGATTGGTTGGTGAGCGGACCCCATACCTCACAACCATAAAGGGCAATGGGTTCTATAACTGATTCAAGTATTTTTAGCCAGATCCTAATTGGTATGTCGAATTTTATGTTCCTTTTGATGGCGCTGAAGGCCCTTCTTGCCTTGTCTCTCAGATCGTTCACAGCTTTGTGGAAGTTACCTGTGGCGCTGATGTTTAGGCCGAGGTATGTATAGTTTTTTGTGTGCTCTAGGGCAACGGTGTCTAGATGGAATTTGTATTTGTGGTCATGGCAACTGGACCTTTTTTGGAACACCATTATTTTTGTCTTACTGAGATTTACTGTCAGGGCCCAGGTCTGACAGAATCTGTGCAGAAGATCTAAGTGCTGCTGTAGGCCCGCCTTGGTTGGGGACAGAAGCACCAGAAAACAGTAGACATTTGACTTCAGGTTCTAGTAGGGTGAGGCCGGGTGCTGCAGACTGTTCTAGTGCCCTCGCCAATTAGTTGATATATGTTGAAGAGAGTGGGGCTTAAACTCTCTCTCTCTCTCTCTCTCTCTCTCTCTCTCTCTCTCTCTCTCTCTCTGAGGAGTCTGTTTGGGCGCGTTCCTCTGCCCAGGCGTTGCCTGCCAGATCTTACAACGCCTGTTTAGGTATTTTCCGTATCAACTAACGGCATCATATGTTATAGCAATCTGTCAGTTGATGACACAGGCGATGACGTGGCACACAACCATTGGTTGATGCATGCAACGTCTGAGCAAGGGAATGCAACCTTTATCTCCCTGTTAAAAGGGACTGGTAGTTGGTATTAGCTGCGTGTAAAAGAGGTGGCCGTGTGGATTAGGTGCGATGCCGCAGTAATGATCAGAGATTTTAAACACCCACTCAGAGATCAGAGGTACCGGGCCTAGTGCTCACTGGAATCAGATAGTCTCCGAGTTCCCACCCACACACACCAAATAACAGCTCATCTGAGATTTATATCAACTCCGACTGACTACTGCACTGTGTTGTTGCGACTGTGTTAGCCTGCTGAGTTAAAGCCTAGGGCTGGGAATTAGCTTAGGGAGTTAATGCAAGCCTTCAGGTCTCAGGCAAAGATTTAAGTCTATGTTGAGTGAAAGCATGAACAGCATTCCTTGCCAAGCTAGGAACTAAGCTTCAGACTTGAAAAATATTGTTCTTCGAGGTGTGTGCGCTTGTTTGGGGAGGGGTCTTGTGAGAGATGTGTGCATTTAATAATAATAAAAGTACATTTGAGATGGAATCCAGGTGTTAGGGATGGAGATAAGATTTGATGAAATAGGAAATATGTAGTGATGCAGTCTGCATGAAACGGAGTGTGTGGGGGCATGAGGGAATGTGTGTGTGTGTGTGTGTGTGTGTGTGTGTGTGTGTGTGTGTGTGTGTGTGTGTGTGTGTGTGTGTGTGTGTGTGTGTGTGTGTCAGGC